>NC_142838.1:1520151-1823181 GCF_061612785.1 Hesperophylax consimilis | reverse complement strand
GGGTGAATTATTTCAAAATTAATTGTTAAATAATAATGTATGCGTATTAAGAATTAAGTGGAGAAAGTAAATTGTACCAAAGTATTTCTAATATTTTATTAAGAGAGTATTAAGTTTCCTCACTATGTTATTGTTAGTTATCTTTAGAAGTAGGTATAGGAATAGCTACTAAATTTGCGATGCTCTTGTAATTCATTGTATCTTATTTTGCTGAGAAAACGTCTAAAGTCTTGAAGAAAAAAAACTCTTTTTAAATACTGGTGAATGTCTGTATGATAGATTGAAATGGAAGATTATATATAATCTACATCATTAACAAATTATCTTGACATTCTGTTAAAAAAAAAAACAACGTCCAATGCAAACAAAACCCCGTAAACGGATTATTCATTTCACAAAGGACGCTATCTGATATCCCATCGCACGGACTCAAAGGCGATTATCAAATGGGTCCACAACAATAGTTTGTCAGTCATTTTTTCATATCAAACTTTTGTTTTAATCTGACAACCGTCAGCGGTGGGCCCAGTCCGGAGTGCGGAGTGCAGACACCCTCTCGGAGCGGCGAGGCAGCGAAAGCAAGCAGCGTGTTGCGGTCGTGTAGTGTGTGGGCAGAGCGTGTTGCTGTTGGCTCTGAGGCCAGCATAGCCGGAGTACAGCCTCTCTGGTCCCTGCTCCGTCAGACGTATTCCAGAGTCGGGATTGTGCGGTACAGTGCGCGTGCGCGTTCCCTTGTAAACAAACGCGACAATCGCGTGTCGATATCTAAAAAAATACTACGGTTGTACGCGGGAAATTCCCATGCGTGCAATAGTATTCGGAACCTCCGTAACAAACGCCGTAACATCGGATGTTATGAAAGATTTCGAAACAATATTGTGCAAAGTGTGTTGACATTTTTTCGTATTTTGCAGAGAATTTTGGTTATTTTGACCGTCTATAAAACGGTGTCAACATCGAGTGTTTAGTTTTAACGCCACGAACGATGACGATTTTCGAATAATTCCGAGAAACAATCGAGTGACACATTTGTTTCTAGTGTGAACAGCAGTTGGTCATAAGAAAACGCCCATATAGAGTATTGTGAAGTAAACAGGAACGGTGACATATTATTCTTATCGGGTCGGCCCCTCCACGGCACGCACCTGTGGAATACCTTCAGGACACACGTGCTTTCCTTGATTGGATAATACAATCACAACATAACCATCTCGTTGGACTTGCAACGACAATGCTTTGTATAATTAAGTCGTGATTAACCTCACTTATAAATAATATACACAGGTAGTTGAAACTAAGTGCCTTGGTATAATAAATTCCTTTTGATATAGAATGTCTTTGTGCTATCACATCACTTTGCAAAGAAGTTGATGAGGTATACCTATTCACAATGAAGGTTTCCAGTATTTGGACGCTATGTCTCGTAATACTCTCGCTACTGTCAACAGTGGAACTGTACTCAAACGACAGGATGCACAATATGAAGGGGCGGGTGAGGAAGAGGAACTCTAGAAAGTTTTCGTTCAGAAGTCACAGGAACACCCACCCATTCTGCCAATTCAACACGACCCTCGTAGAAAATGCCGACATCCTTTTGCGAACCGTGGAGCAATCGAAATATATATTTACCGGAAAAGTATTGAACGTGCGTCATGCCCCGAGGATTCCAAATATAGGGAGAAGGAAAGATCAGCACATCTTTAAGATATTTATCAGGAGAGTCATCAAGGGTGATCTTAATGATCTCAGCGATGTCCATTTCGAGGCAAGCCGTAAAAAGAGCTTCAATGGAGCCACTGTATTTGTGACCAGGGAGAGGAAACCCGGGGAACAGTGCGAGCCCTCCCCTCGAGTCAGGTACTCTGCCATCTTCCTGGCTGACAGGACAGATGATGACGATGATTTTGAAGATGAAGATGATAGTTATAATGATGAGAGGCGGCCTTCTAGCGGGGGACTGAAGTTAGTTGTGGATCCCATCCCACTGTCTCTATACCATCTGGACCGAATCAATGCTGCTGTCAAAGGTAGGTTCATTCAGATAATTCTTCTAAATGTATCGGTATATGTTATATAACATATCGACTTTTAAGCGTCCTTCAACCGTTAGTAATTATATATATGTACATTAAGTTATATATACACTAACTTATCTATATCAAATACTTAATGAATATTAGTTTTTTTCTTCCATTTCTAATAATAATAGTAAAATAGTAATCATCCAAAGGTACCAGGAGAAGAAACATTACAATTTTCGATTTTAAAAATAAATTATAGAATTAATTAATTTTGTCGTTGGAAATTGTTGTTAAATACAATTCACAAAATTCTTTTCACAAATTCATAGAAAAATAGTAGATATTAATATATTTTACTCCGGGATGTAGAGAGGGTAGTGAAAAATATTAAAAAACGCGATATGTGATATTATTAATAAATGATAAATGATAATGCTGAAAAACACAATAAATCAATGTATTCCTAAATCAGTTATTTCATACATTGGAATGATGAATTCTTACTTTTATGTGAAATCGCACTAGAGTCCCTACTGCTCCCAACCCAATATGGCATCCCCAATTAGGGTACGTTGTGAGGCTGCAGGAAGAGGGAATAGGAAAGAGATGGGGAAAAGGAAGGAAGAAAGTACCTGGCTATTCAGAATCTGGACACCAAAAGCCGTTTCAAGTAACATTTCAATTCTGAATGGTGATCTTACACCAGGGCGATACTGAGAATATTTTTGACTCTGGAACGTGCCGCAAGTATACTGTATATTTTTTTAAATGAGTAATTTGTGAATCTTACAAAATTAATCAAATAAAATTTACTTGCTCACGCCGGGATTTGAACCCTCGACCGCCGGCTTGCTAGTCGAGTTACTTACTCCTCGACCATGAAAGCTGCCAAATAGTCGATAGACCTATAAAATAGAAGGTAGACCTATCAAATTGAATGTAGACCTATCAAATAGAAGATATATCTATCAAATAGAAGGTAGACCTATCAAATAGAAGGTAGACCTACCAAATAGAAGATATATCTATCAAATAGAAGGTAGACCTATCAAATAGAAGGTAGACCTATCAAATAGAAGATATATCTATCAAATAGTATATAGACCTATCCAATAGAAGATAGACCTATCAAATAGAAGGTAGACCTATCAAATAGAAGGTAGACCTATCAAATAGAAGGTAGACCTATCAAATAGAAGGTAGACCTATCAAATAGAAGGTAGACCTATCAAATAGAAGGTAGATCTATCAAATAGAAGGTAGACCTATAGAATAGAAAGTAGACCTATCAAATAGAAGGTAGACCTATCAAAT
The DNA here is from genome assembly GCF_061612785.1 of Hesperophylax consimilis. Classification (NCBI taxonomy): domain Eukaryota; kingdom Metazoa; phylum Arthropoda; class Insecta; order Trichoptera; family Limnephilidae; genus Hesperophylax; species Hesperophylax consimilis. Next base: position 1,819,846 of record NC_142838.1, on the reverse strand, counting down.
AGGAGGTAGATCTATCAAATAGAAAGTAGACCTATCAAATAGATGGTAGACCTATAATATTATTCATGACAAATGTACGACTTTAACTATTTAAAAAGCATCCATATTTCATATTGAAAACAAAGCTACTTCAACCCGATCCATACTTTCAATCTAACTGTAGCCTCCACCTTTCTTTACGTTTGTGGCTGAAGTATAAGAAATATTCATTCCCGATACAACATACTACACTACTAATCTCGAGACTACTAGTCTAGAAGCTTCAGGGAATACATATCACTATTAAATGCTTACATTTGGGACTAATAATATTAAGAAAATATATTATATAAATATACATAATATTTTTTACGACGTCGAAGAATTGATGAAGCTGTATGTTTTTATACAAACGACTATCAACGTCATAAATTATAAAATAACGAAAAAATATAAAACGTAAAACAAATCATTTTTATGAAAAAAATACCCGTGGGTGTGCGTATATTTCCGAAACACCATATTCTATTGAAATTATATTTGTACCATAAATAAGGCGTCATATGAACTCAGATTGGATTTCGCTCAACCAAAACAAAAGGAACTGAAATTTATATCAAATCAAAACAGTTGTATTATGCCCATAGGTGTGCAAAATTAAAAAAATAAAATTATAATTAAACTGTATAAAATATCAAATTACTACTTTTAGGTCTATATGATATGGTTTGAGAAACGTTTTATTTAAATTATAAAATGTTGAGTTGGCGAACACATCATGAGACGAACAAGTGCACCAAATACTTAGTCGGGTCATGTCTATGTCAAGTCAGTACAAATTGAAGAGCACTTAAGTACGAATGTAAATGAGACAATGCGCGTAGAAATGAATGCATGATTTTAAGGTTATGTTTTTCAGGACCTTTATATTAATTTATTTTTATTTTTAATAATATGTTTACATGGTACATAATTCATTTTACATCTTGGGTCTTTTTACTACTCTTCCATTGAAAACATTTGCTTGTGTAGGGAAGGAGAGTGTACATAAATGTTGTTGTTAGTTAGTACTTACATAATTCATTGTACATAAATGTATGTTTGCTGTAGTATTTTTTTTGATAGTAGTGAAGGATAATATATTAATATAATAATTTTTTTTTAAATAAAGGAAGTTATGGAAAACTAAGGAAATTTGTGAGATTAATTAAGTGACAGTAGTTTTTTTTTCAGAATATTTTTAAAGTATTATTAATATTTTTAAATAAACACAATATATTCGTATATCATTATGATATTGTCCTTGTCGCGCGGGTGTGAGATTATAAAACAACACTCACTTTGTAAGACGTTTATTCAGTCTTAAAAAAGTAAACGTACTTTAAATTTTTTTACAGCGTGTTGGAACAGAATAAAGTTACAATATTCACGTTATTTTGTAACCCAACAGTTTTCAATCAGTAACCAAAGCTGAAGAGTTTATCACCTTACCGTGGAGCACTGGAAATAAATATATATTTTTTAATATTTTGCACAGCAAACGACGGTTATCCACGGGAATGAATTTCAAAGATAATTACATATAAAGTTTCAATGAGTAGTCTTTATTTACATTGACTTTGACAATTATTTACTCAAAATAGTTAATATTTCAGTTAGCAGTAACAACAGCAACACATGATATCGAATGACTATTCAAACCTCACACGGGGAGGAATGTTTGACGGTTGAAGCCCACTCGCGGGGTATGTAAAATATAATGGAGGTACTATTCATGTCTCTAGTATTTGTTCTAGAACACCTGGCCCTTGGCAGGAGTGTTTGATCTGAAATGTGTTGGCTGGGAGGTGGCCGAAGAATACGGTTTCCACGATACAATGCCACCGGTCGACTGGAAACAATATTGATATTTCTGACATCTTGCTTTACTCATAAATAAATGCCCACTTTTATTGCGTTTATTGATACAAGAACTGTACCACTGTAGTGCTTTTTTTTTGGTTTCGATCAATAATTTTACCGAGCCAAAGAAGTTTACATTGATATACCTCCCAAAATGCTTCACAAAATTAATCATTCCATATTTACTATTGAAGTTATCCGAAAAGAATACAATACATTTTGACGATTACAAAGAACACCATGATATGTCTAAGTGATTATTAAAGCAGGTCATGTAGTAATGCGAATGAAGATAATAGTGTGTATCAGGTCAGAGGTCAGTTAATAGCTCCATTATATTCCAAATACATGTATGGGATTGGCGCTAATTAGTTTCATAATTAAATACTAGTACGTAAAATACAGAAAGTCTTTTTTTGAACGGTGGGCACTCATGATTGCGTTTCAATGTGTCTTCTTAACCTACTTAGGTATCTACATTTAAGGCGGACAAACCACAACACCTCTTCAGATTTTGGTGCCATGGCGCCATTTTGCAACTTAAATTTATCTTTAATTTCAATTTAACTCCCCGTAAAAGCTTTCTTTGCAAAAATTTGTTTATGGTCCCACTAATAAATGGTGGTTGTTTTCTCAATTAAAGTGCGTTGGTGCAGTGAAATTCAGTAAAAAGGGATAAAATAAGACAAACTTGTATTAAAATTTTACAACACTTTAAAAAATCCACACATCCAAATGATGTTCCAATGTACTGTCCAAAAGCAAGTCCGAAATAAATCCCAAATCTCATACGTGCGTTATGAATATCAGCACCTTCCTTCATATTTTGTAGGTTCTTAAAAAACATCATCACGGTACCAGGGCGGTTGAACTGCAAACTTTGGGAATCTACCAGCTGCCTGAGTGCATAACCAATTTTGCACGGAATAGAATTTTGCAAGAATCGATTATCGTATTTTATGTTGTTTTTTAAAGACCAACAAATGATTTTTTCTTATATATATGGAAATTGATTTCTCCCATTTTATTATCCGATTGAACTACCAATGAGATCAATACGCCATAAACTGCCACTGCTTATTAGACATACATTAATTCATAATACACGCAAAGTAGGCTGGATACCACTATAACTTTCTTAAGAAGGAAGTGTGAATGTGTGTTTAAGTATCATCGCACAGACATCTGAGTACACTGAAACTGTATAAAACAGTCGTGGTAAATCAAATGTCCCATCGGGTCCAATAGTTTAACGATCCGTTTACGGTGGCATCGCGTCCTTTCATGCATCATTAGGGCGTAAAATTGTCATAGCGCTGTTGGGCGCATACTACGCCGTGCGCCGCTTATTATAATTGTCAGGACGCTGGTCCTCGCTGTACGCCGTATGCAGCTTGTAATGGTCAAGTGGCGTACGTGGATCTGACGTACGTCATCAGGCTGAGATGCGCGATTGCCATGGAAATGCCATGCAAATAATGTGAATGGGACAAATAATGTCGCCGGTGCGCGGTGCGATGCCTCTCAAAGGCCGAAAGCAATATACCAGCAGCGGCCGTGCAAAACGGGCTCAACATAACTAGGGCGGACGCATGACCATTACAAGCCTTTTAATTGATAAACTTTTTTAAATGGTTATTTTAAGTATTTTATATTTGACGTCTATTAAATTGACGTCTATTAAATATTAAATCAGGTACACAGGCAAAACTCAAAAAACAATATTTTAATTGTTTATTTTGCAACACTATAAAAGCCAATGCATTACAAAAGCGATAAAAAATTTCAAAAAATTATCACAAATTTACATTTACCAAGGTTCTTACCACTCAAGCGTAGAGATTACTAATCGGTTTTGCTTACACCTGAATTTCAAAGGAACTATATTTTTACTCCAATAAGTAGACCACACATAGTTATTGTATTCAAATAATATTATTATAATATGTAACCGCAAATTAATAATAACCTGATAAACTTTGATGATGTAAACGAAACGCTTTATGTATTGTTCTTGTTATAAGCAACGCCATTTTAATAGTAAACATTACTCGAACGCAAACTATTACACGTTAGAATATTTTTCAAGCACGGTGAATCCTTGGAACAATATAATAGTGCTATCAGAATAGTGCATCATTTCGTTAATGTTTTAGGGATGCGTCACATTTGCTTATACATCGGCATAGTTTATTGTTCTCTGGTCCAAGTTATTTGGCTCTAGACACTGGTACTTTTAACAAATAAATAATTTTAAAATGGTAAGCTGTTTTATAGTTTTATTCGAAAATTTGTTTGAATCAATTACATTTGAAATTCATTATAATTACTATCATCGTTCAGGTCTCCTGAATGCACAAAAATAAATTACTACAATCTTACTGTTACATTTGCTCATGGAACGGAATACCACCTTACAAACCTCCAGTACAGCAAATATGCTCAAAAATCTAGAACAAAACCTTAATTATAGAAAAATTAATTATTCAAATCATCGGTATGGATTTTTGGGTCATCTCAATTTATTGATAATAATTTATATTTGATCCGGTGCACTGGATAAGAGCATGAGAATAATTAAACCCCGTACTCCAGCATTTGTATAATCCGCCATCACATTTCACATGCACACTGAACGCAGAAGCGCATCGGATTAATTATTTCCAATTTCGTTAATCTTCCTGAATTTATGAGCAATTTTTTTTCTGTTTTACCTAACTAATAATATGTTTACATTACTTACATCACCCCAAGAGCGTTTTATTTTTGTATTTACGTATTAATGTCCTATTGAGCTTTTCCAAGGAAAGTCATACTACATTACAGTATGTAAGTATAAAAGGATACATTGATATATTGATTGTTTCATGTTCTCTATAAAATGACTGTGCACCAATAAATTACGGAGAAGATCACACATTTGAGGTACATGTTAATATAAATGGTCCTGTGGGCTGTTTTACTATTTTGTTGCTGAACGGTCTGTAAGTGACTTAAAAAATGCCGATGGTCAATGCTGAAGCAATTGAGTCGCTCTGCTGATTGGTGAGTTCTGGCACAAGTCCTCGATTTCAAAGTATATATCATTATATTGTATACTCCAAACAGAATAACTTTATTCATACAAATACTTTTACTATAATTAAAATGCAATCCAAACAATAAGACATGAAGTTGTAAATAAACCAAAATATAAAAGTCAGTATGTATATACGTATTATCAGACAATTATTCATGTTTGTTGCAAACTAATAAAACAAAAAACAAGAAAATATTTTACTCGTAAGTTAAAGAATAATATTTTAAGGGAGAAGCATTTAAAAAATAATACAAGATGTACCTAAATAAAACAAATACGAATTAGCAAAACGCGAATACTAAAATTTATATTGCATTTAAGTAATAGGACTTGAAATAGTAATAAATCGAAGTATAATAATATATAAAGGAAGTATGTTCGTACATGCATACAATTATAAATGTGTGCGTTAAAAACTATATATTATAAGAAGGTAAGGTAGACCATATATTACAAGACACAAGATTTTTTTTAAAAGACGATAGATAATTAGTGTTCTTTACTAGTTAGGTCTGAAATTAGATGACTTTTGAAACCCATTAAAATTTTGCCTTGTTTTTTATTCTATCGTGCGAAATATATGATTTTTTACATCGAAATTTTTACATTAAAATATAAGTACATCAATAAAATAATTCATAACTTTTTTTTACGAAATATTAAAAATAAGATATATTTATACATAACTCATTTGAAACGCATCGGAAGAATTGTAAAATGAACAAAAAATATTGAAAAGCCCGAAGATTTGAAGGGGCAAACTATTTAAACTTGTTCACTTCGAAATCAGCGCTTTTGTGAAAACTATAACCATATATTATTATTTACATGGGCAAGAAAATAAAGATATGGTTTTTGCATGTACCTCAAAAACACTAATTCGGATTTACAACCGATTACCGATTTACCGGTCAGTGGTTGAGTGGGCATAGCGCTTGGGTCTCACCCGAGCGTCGCATGTTCGATTCCTCGGCTGGCTAAGTCCTCCATCACAACACAAGCAACATTTTCGGCTTTCTGTGGTGGTAGTAGGAGATTTTCAAACATTGTTGGGTTATTCGTAACCCGGGAATGTTTGTCTTTCTTTTTAAAAAAAAAAAAAAAAACATAATTGTAGTGAATGCCCGCGATATGAAGGTATACTATATTAATGTATTAAAATAAAGGATTCATAAAAAAATCAAATTTATGATCCAAAATGTAGGGAATAACCGTACAGCTGCAAGTTATCAAGAATGTCGAAATATAAACGAAAATTTATGGGAATAATGAAATTAGATAAGTTATTTCACGATGGGATGAAATTTAGCTGCTGTAAAATAAATTGAAAACTTAACAAAATAAAAACTTTGAAATACAAAAATTAATATTTGCAATTTAATGCATGTGTATGGTAGAAATTTTATAAATATTAAAAAAAATGAGAGTAAACATACTACTATAATATAAGTATTATGTTTACATCTTGTTCATTTTCGTTTTCAAGGAAGCTTTTTAATTTTATTGTTTGCGTCCGGCTTCATACACAATAACACTCAAACTCACCAAATGTGATGCACTTAATACTCTTTTGAACTGGTGTTTCTCCCGACAAAGATTGGCCGCCATAGGACTATACAATGAAGTCATGCAAAAACAATGCAATCGTATAATTATTGCAACTATAAAGCCAATATTTATAGGCGTTCATGAATTTGAGTAATATAATAGGTACTACGAAATAACCGTCTGCTAAATTTAATAACTCTTATCATTCTTGTGCACTCTCTTATTTGAGGTTGGCTATCATCAGGTAGTATATTCACCCTGCTGCAGGCTGCCCGGAATAACTCGCCACTCAGAACTGCACTCGCCATAAACGTATAATGAAATTTAAAAATTGATGTCAATGTCATTTTTAACGTGACTTAAAATATGTTTGCCTTTTTTCGATTCAAATTTCTATGGGAGTGTCATTACAAAGTTGCATAACTCTGGATGTACGAAATTTTTTCCACCTAGTTGTTAGGTTAAATACTATTTTTTAAATAATTATTAATTTTTAGTTAGATTATGCCGTGTTCCACTTCTTCCATTTAAAGCCAACGTTTCGGACTGGGTAAAAGTGTCCATCATCAGAACAGATGTGTAGATTGTGGTTAAGTTCGTTTTTATGTATGTAGACGAATCCTAGTTTTAGGACCGGTATTTCAGTACATATCTATTAGGTTTACGTACAACACGGCATAATAACCCAAAAGTTAATCACGAAAACTATTTTGGTCTTGACTATCTGAAATCATAATATTGAATGCCTACTTTCAAATAATAACAAATTCCCTTCCCTGTCCAGACCTGTTGTAGACATCAAGCCTATAATCGCGGGTGTCATAACAAGCAATAAATGATTTACGATCAAATTGCGATCGTTGACAGGAGAGACAGCGTGCACTAATGTACCTGTGCAAAATATCCGCAGCCTGACCAGTTGTCACTTGTCACACCAAATCTCATCTTCCGTGGAGTGCTATCAGTTCATGTTTCACATCGATTTTACTGGGAAATAAGCTGGGCTCACTAAATGAAATTTAAAAATAGTTCACGCATTTCTTGTTATAACGCTAAAAAATCTTCTAAAGTACTGATTATACATTTACATAATTATGTTCATATATAATATTGTTAAATGTGAGGTTTTTGTATTGAGTGTCAAAAGCTTCGGAAATGGGTGATTTTGAAATTGGAGGTCGGTAAGCTTGACCAGTTTCTTCCTTGGACTCGATTAAATCTGCTTAAATTATTATAATGCTGCGTATAGACACGAGAAAAAATGCACGAGCCGAGTCACGAATTAGTGGAAAAGAACGAAGAAAACCGCAAGTTCGCGGATGCTTTGTTCCTTTCCCATAAGTCTTGGTTCAGCTCAGCAGTTCGGCTCGCGTGTTTGTACGCACTCTTAAGATTCAGTTTTGTGAGATTTGACCTTTATATATCTCAAAAGACGCCTTCTGTACTACGAGGACATAAAGTTTTGGCACCGGCTGATGTGGTTAATAATTAAGAATTTTAGTTTACCAAGAAACTATAAAATTCGCGAGGCTTTTTCTGTTTAAAATGTCTAAATTATTTCGCAATGCAAAATTAAAACATTGTAAAGTTGTTTAAACCCACAAATAAGCACTATTTTTTAAACGTTGTAACGAAATTAATATGTATCCACAAATAATTGATGATGCTTTTAGAAGATGAAACACTGTGTTTTGTGCTATGGTATAAACGCGACAACAGTAAATTATCTCTCGTTTCATTAGAATCAACGTAGAAATGATAAATCCATCATTTCCATTATCAAGTGATAAATGATGAATTCATAATTATTTTCATTACAAAACGTATTCCCGACAAGAATATCTCAGCATTTCTCGTATCCGATTGCAGAATTCCCTCAGCTTTGTTTGTAGAAAATGGTAAACTCTTAACTGGCGGATTTATCAATAATTATTCAGTCGTACGCATCACTTGTAGGACAAAGAAATCCATTAGAGGCTTTTAAGGCTCGACTTCAGACAAGTGGTTCCCAATGCGTATTGTTTTACTAGGCATTTCGCATAAACGCCGATGTTGAATCTTCATACCCGTGGCAGGAGCGTTTTGAGCGACTCAAACCTGTACTTTGTTAGTAATTATGCAGAATAACAAAATAAGCTTTCAATTATAATTTGTTTAAATATGTGGAAAAGTTTGCTGGTTGTGTGTGATTATTTACCTATAGGTAAATGTCATAAAAAAACATAAGTATTGTTTTTTGCTTCTCCTTTATGACTATGTAATAAACTGCGAAAGTGTCGTCAACCCTGATGGTTGCAAGTATAATCCAACCGAAACGTCGCGGCGTCGGTACACCCGATTCATTAAAGTACCACATTATGAATTAAAGAAAGTAAATAAATCTACCCAACGTTTTTTCTGTTATACTAAATTCCAGTGAAAGTTTTTGCAATTCGAGTATTATAATATAAATATATTCTTTCAATTGAAATAATTTCATACAATTTCACAATTATATGAAGTACCATAATTTGTTACATTATTTGATTAAATGCTTTGCATTACCTGCCTCCAAAGATATTAGAAGAACGAGATATGCTATGTTGGCCGCCGGACCGTAGCCGGAGTACTACCTAATTAGGGTACTTTGAACGGTATCGGGACGTGTACGCACAGAAATCTGTTCTATGTATTAGTGCGGATACCTTAGGGCAAGCGAAGGTCTGCAGTAGTATTGGTGAACAAAACCGGCGACACTCGGCAAAACAATTCCACTCAGTACGAACTGCGCATAGCACATCTCGTTCTTCTAATATCTTTGCCTGCCTCACTAGGTGTTGCCTGTCCTGAGTTCCCAAGGTAAGTGACTGAGATAAACTGCGTAATATACATGTGATTTTGATGCATAATATTATGCATTAGATGAGTATATTTTTGTAACGATGACCGCTGAAGAATTTCAAATCCCGAATCATTTCTGAGCATTGCTCCTCAAAATTGGCTTTTGTAAGAAGTTGGATTAAGACCATCTAAATATTCAAATATAGGTTATTTTTATTGAAATCGTAATTTCGATCGATTTGATTTTAGGCCGGCTGCAAAAATAACTTTTAAAAACGTCTCCAATAGTAAATAATTTATCAAAAAGTCAATAGAGTACGGTGCACCTTCATAAAACTGGCATAGAATGTGTCAAAAGATGATATAAAAGCAGGCGTGGGGCAGTAAAGGCTCTACAGAAGGTTCTATGAAGTAATACGAGAAGGTGCTGTCCACTCATTTAAACCCGTCACGGATAAATAACCAATAACGAAAGCGTTATGGTTATTTTGACGGCGGCAAAACACTAACCGTTGGTTCGTTACAGACTACCGAGTGCTCAATCCACTGTCCGAATTTCATCAAACTGGAAATAATAATAATAATAATGCACTCCAGAAGGTATATTACAGGGTTTGTGCAATGCAATAAATTTCACAGTACAGTAAAATAAAATAGAAATGCGTGAAATGGAAACTGAATACAGCTGTCGATAGTTATTTAAAAACTAACCCACACCCTAAAACTCTTCTTAATATTAAATTATAGAGATAGACTGTTTGCAAGTTTTTTTTAACAGGTCAATTTATAAAGTTTAGCCATACTTATTAAAACAAATAGTAGTAACATTAGCAACTAAACACTGCTAAATGTATAAACCTATTTTCCTTGTTCAATTCCTATGTTCTTTTTCCCACATTACTCTTCTTCTTCTTTCGTATGGCGGGGGGATCAGAGGGGAACATCTAGATCACTGAGCTAGTCTAGGGCCTCATCAATGCCGCCGGGGAACGAATACAGCGGGCATTCTTCAACCACATGTTCTGTGGTCTGCACCACGATGCATTCACACTTCACCTACTCTTTAAGACCCTACCTGCACATCATGTAGACACAGCGGCCGTGGAAGGACTTTATTCTGGAGTGAGAGGTAATTGGAGGACCCTCTCTTCTTCCACGCCGAAGGGATTTCGAGACTTCAAGCGGCATGCATGGTGAGAGACAACATCACGCCTGATATTTGAAGGGGTTATATCTGTAAGTGCAGTGAGCCAAGGTAGATTTTAAAGTCCCGCTGATGATTCGCATTTTGGCAATAAGTTGAACAACTACCATGGAAGTGTTGGCGTTTCTAGTCCATACAGGAGATCAGTATTCAGTAGCTGTTGAGAAAACCAAGGCAATCCTCAGCAAGTTTCAGCTAGCTTCTTGACTAAGTTGAGTCTTATCTCCAGCGTATGGCTCTAGCGTAGTATTCATGTAACGCACAAATAAAGTAACGACATTTAAAAACAATCCCGTTTCCGCCAATCTATTTTGCATCATAATGCTTGTAATGGTAGAATGGACTCGCTGGCTCTGGACAGTGAGTCTATGGAACCTAAACTGAATGCAACGAAGCTTTTACATGAAAACCAACTCAGTCAAGGTTCAAATTCAATCAAATTCTCTAATAGTCTATAGTCTATACCATGACCTGTTTATGGCAGAACCGCCGGCCTGGCCCTTTAACCATTTGGATATGGGTGACTCTTCAAAAATGCTATAAAGCATTTTTGAAGATTTACCTGCCTAAATACTGACTTATATGTAATTCCCACTAAATTAAACTTTGGATTGTTCTGGTGTACAATAATATATTTTTTAAATCTCATCTAATCTATGTCAATGGTGCTTTGCTTACTCTGAACACACCGCGTGCGTGATAACTTCCTTACTTGCTTTGCATTGAAGGGTGACCGGGGAATTTACTTCTAATGTATGCCGTCAAGTAGAATACGAAAAATAAATAACAAATCAAAAAATACACTTAGTTTTTATTGCGTACTCTTTGCATTCAACGCAGTGAGTGTAAAAACATGTTTCTGAAATTTAGACCGAGAGTTAAATAAGCAAACTCCGGGTGTTTGACTTTTTACGCTTGTGCTTGTTGTGAATGGATGAAAAATATTTTTTGTTTGCTTTCAACATCCTTTATAGTCGTGTCAATGGTGTCTTATTAGGTATCCGAGACGAGGACCCGTATTGATGACATACAAAAGCACTACTGATGATGCCGACTGAGAATCTTGCAAATCAAATCTACAATTAATATTGTGCCAAAGAAAGTTTGGCACAAAAAATGATCTTTAATAGTTCTGAAAAGCCAGTTATTTCCTCACATTCCTATTGCCTATCTCCTTCCCCTCCGCACTATCTTCAGCCTTACAACATGACCCCAACGGGGATGCCGTGTTCATAGTTATCGTTTAAACAGGATTTTGGAACGAGTAGGTGTATGAAATTCAATGAAATTAATTAAATCAGGGCTGTCTATACTACAATTTTGAACAAAAATATTTTAAGTCTTGTATAATTTTTCGATCTGAGAGTTTTAATAAATTTAATAATTATAGTTTAAAATTAACGTGTTTAGGACTTTTTTTTCGATTGAAACTGAGTTACTAACTATATATATATATATATATATATATTTATTTCTTTAGGTCCATGAAAATCTAAAAATGTGCGTCCAGAAATGGATTATTCAATCTCTCAAGGAACCACCATGACAATATGATTTTTATCGGACATGAACGATAGCCAATGCCAATTTTGAAGACTGTTGGATTTCAACTTTGATTTTTAAAACATGAATTTTAGACCGATAACTAAATAAGCAAGAGTTAAGTAATCTCAAGGCGTCTTGATTCTTAACCTAGCTACACGATAGTTTGAATAACCTTCCTTCCCAATTAAAAGAAATTTACCGCGTGGGTAATGACAACATAAATTCCGCGTGTTTGGTATATTTTAGTTTTATTGTTGTTTGAGATTAGATAATCAAACACTTCTTCAAAAACCTGTAACATTGTGAAATAAGCACTTCATGCGTCAGATTTTAAAATAACTTGAAAATGACATTCACACTATTTGCTGAAGCATCCGCTTGGAATATTAATCAAAATTTATACAAAAAACAAATTTAAAAAATACATAAATCATTTAATTTATCGTTCTTAAATCGTGCCCATGTCTTTTGCATGACGCTTATTGAGAGAACCAATTTAATGATAAATAGTAATAAACATTAAAACGCTTATAAAGGTTGTGTTTAGGATCAATAGAATATTAATAATAAAATATCAAATAAAAAATATCACAAAAACTTAAATTCTTACTGTTAACATATTTATTATCTGAGTGGTATTCTAACGGTGGCATCAGGTGATCTTCCAGTCATCAGTATTTGTATAGTTCTGACTTAACTGAAGTTTATCAGGAGTTTAGAGTAATACGGATGACACTAATATGAAACGTTATGGATAATGTTTTCTAATCAAAATTGATACATTTATTTAAAAAGCCGTAATCAACAAGAAAACGAAAGCATACTGGCTCCAGGAATGGTAATAAGCGACGAACGTCATAATTGAACCTTTTTTTACCTGCATCGATTACGCGTCTTGACGTTCACTTGTTATTTCGGAAAGCGAATATTACAAATGTTTAAAGGTTATTTTCTAGTTCCGAGAACACACACAATAATAATATTTTTTATGTATTTATAATTGTAATCGTTTTTCTTGATTATTAGCGAAGTTTTCGTCTCACTGGGTTGATATCGTTTATTGTTAACTAGCTGTACCCCGCCAAACGATGCTGTGGCTCTCTCCAGAACTTTCAAGAGCATTTACGAGCTTTCCGGAACCTTCTAGACTAGCCGAATATACGAGAATCTTCATGAACTTTCTGGAACCTGGCCGACATATGAAGCATTCGCGGCCATCCCGTAGAAAATCATATTTTCGTCACCCACTCCCGCTCACGCTCAACCACCTCCACCAAACTCTCTTACTTTCGATGTGACACCAAAGGCTATCTACCACCATAACCAAAGGTGGGTAGCAGTGGCTGGTTGCGAAGAAAAAGTAGGCGGGTGGGAAAACACGCGTTATTTTTATAATATATATTAGATATGTTTATTTAATATCCACGGTATAAATTTACCATAAATAATAATCGCATGTCACAATATACAAGCATAATCAAATACAATTTTTTTTTTTTATACAACAATTAACTGTGGTGTCTGATCGTAAAATGACGACGGAAAATATGAAATTAATTCAAATTCTAAAAGGATATACAAGTAGAAGACACAAGTAGGTACATACAAAATATGACAAAGAAGTATAAGCGGTCTTAGTAAAAAATAATATTGATTGAAAAGATATGATAACAACTCGGTCTTGGCACAGACTCCTTGCCTCATTCACATTCATATATAGTCTCATACATGCTCTTATATTATTCTGACTTTTGACATGGCCCGATACAAGTATCTGATCCACTTGATTGTGCCATGTCTTCCTCGGGCGTCTCCGACTTCTTCTACCATTCAAATTTACGTAATATATTTTCCTGAATCCTAATGTATATTTAAATTTACGTAATATATTTTCCTGAATCCTAATGTATATTTAAATTTACGTAATATATTTTCCTGAATCCTAATGTATATTTAAATTTACGTAATATATTTTCCTAAATCCTAATGTATATTTAAATTTACGTAATATATTTTCCTGAATCCTAATGTATATTTAAATTTACGTAATATATTTTCCTGAATCCTAATGTATATTTAAATTTACGTAATATATTTTCCTGAATCCTAATGTATATTTAAATTTACGTAATATATTTTCCTGAATCCTAATGTATATTTAAATTTACGTAATATATTTTCCTGAATCCTAATGTATATTTAAATTTACGTAATATATTTTCCTGAATCCTAATGTATATTTAAATTTACGTAATATATTTTCCTAAATCCTAATGTATATTTAAATTTACGTAATATATTTTCCTGAATCCTAATGTATATTTAAATTTACGTAATATATTTTCCTGAATCCTAATGTATATTTAAATTTACGTAATATATTTTCCTGAATCCTAATGTATATTTAAATTTACGTAATATATTTTCCTGAATCCTAATGTATATTTAAATTTACGTAATATATTTTCCTGAATCCTAATGTATATTTAAATGGGGGAACCAGGTCGAGAAGTTATATACGACTTGACTTCGAAATAAAGATGTACACAAAATGTTCAATGTTGAAATATATTCATAAAGCTCCTGGAATTTCTAAGAATGATGTCAAGCATTTTCATTCCCAGATTATTAATTGCGTTTATATGGGATATAAGTTTAATTTACAGTAGAAAATTATGCCCAGGTCTTTAATTTCTTCGATAGAGGAAAGGGTTGAGTTATCGGGAAGTAATCGCCATAAACTGAAGACTATGCGTAGATAATTCCCACAATGAGTACGTTGCATACCGTAGCGTCTTTGGTTTACACATAATTATAAGCAATAATTAGTCTGTCAATTACAAAGCCTTTCCTATAAAAATAAAGTTAGTTGTTTATAGGTGGAAAAAAATATAATATGCAGTAATTGTTGATTGAGGTACTAGTACATATTGAATCATTTGGCGGGTTAGAAATAGGCCGACATAGCTCAGTGGTTACAGAGCACCTGACCAGCCATCAGAAGGCATGGGTTCAATGCCAGTTGGCGGCATTTATTTTTACTCGGGAGATATTTTCAATTTTTATTGGTATTTCAGGAGACTAATTATTGCTTATAATTATTTGTTATCCTTTATGCTATGCATAAAAACCTTGTTTTATAAACATTAGTTTATCATTAAAAAATAATAGGTATCTTTGGTTTACGTCGATTGCTTCACCGACTCAGTGGGACGACGGGCTAAGACTGTTCAATATATTGTAACAATGGTTAGAATTTAATTTAATACTTTTTAAAGAGTGGATTGATATTATACAAAAAATGCTCCATAAAAAGTTAAATTAGCTGATGCTTTTTAAGTAATTAACTAAACCTAACGTTTTGTAACTTTCGTCTTAGGAGTTCTTATGATTATCGCTGCCCTTTCTCATATCTAACGTCCGCACTATTGTCCGCTCACAATGTTAAAGCACCGCATGTGTCACGTTTTTTTTATTTGGATTAAACAAGTTAAGCAAACAAATAATGTTCTGATGTCTTCTTTAAACAGCTCTTCAAAGTGCTGTTTCATCTACCTGTGTTATTGAAAATACTTGTCTGGAAATACGTATGTACCCAATAGCACCTATCTTATTAAGTAATACTAATGTATAATGTCCAATTGCATTATTTGCTGTCTCACAATAATGTATTCAAGTGGCGTACTACTGTCAAAGGGAATTTGTATTGCTTCATCATGAACATTACGATAATGGGGTAGATGGTTTCTGAGTAGACTAAATTTTCAAGTATACCTGCTAAACATTTGTGATTGAATGAGTGATGAATTAGAGATATAATTTAGATTGTTTGGAGAAAAGAAGTGTTTGTGATTTAGATTAAAAAATAAACACCATTGTATGCATTGAAAAAAATTGTCATCGGACAGCAAAATGATATCTACATTTTTACTCCAAATGTGCAAAGGGAAAGTTTGTTAAAGTCTTTCGGGTATGTGCTGATAACCCTTCGCAAGCTTTGTGAAATGATACCACTAGTTATGCTTGGCTTGGTTTGTGGGACCTGGCAATACTTAATCGATTTTTATTTATTTTTATTCATTGATGATTGTTTCTCTTTCTTTTTTACATTTATGTTAAAATAAATAAGTACAAAACAATTCAGAAATTATAACTCCTTTATTTACCACTAGCCAAAAACAAACCCTCTGAATTTAAGCTTACAAATATTTTGCTCTTTTTTAAATGCGTAACACTACATAATATATTATATTAAGTTGATTGTCACGGGCGAGCGGACGGGCGGACGGCGTGGATTTTATTTGTCTACAAATATACAGTTTTATTCCGAGATGTAGTGCGATTTGTACAGGAACCATACTCCAAATACCGAATTCGTTATAAAACCAACAACAACAATCCTTTCTAATAAAATAAAAGTGCCCAATTAGTTATCTCCTTGAAGCATGAGTGCATATGGCCTTGAATGACATTAACAGCATCCAATTTAAATATTATAAAAAGTGACATGAGAATGCATTCCATTCTAAAGGGACCAGTAAGTCAGAGCGTCATTCACTTCAGGCACTTGAGATGTGACAGCTAACCAATACCAGTAGACTATTAAATACGACTGGGAACTGGACTTGGAAATCAGTCAGAACACAATCACAGTCAATTGGGTGGATGACATTTTTATAGTTCTATTAGGTACAGATTTCTTCATTAATATGATTCAGAGGCATCAAAATGACATAAAAAATATAACATTTCAACTAAATACATAGCTATTCTCGCTTATTTTATGCATTTTGCATTTTCACCTAACACAACTCTAGTCTGTTCGAAGAAACCTTCCTACAGAAGCAACAAAACTACTAATTCTTACGTAGTCTCACGTCTCGATTATTGCAACGAAATTTATGCCAGCCTTCAAAAATATGGAACCTAAGCGCAAGCCAAATAATATGTTTGGTGATCGCACTTTCAAAGAATCTGGGCTGTAGGCTTGGAATAAACTCCTTTCGGAACTAAGATCCTTAACAAGTCCAACAGAGTTCAAGTCTAAACTAAAAACTTACCTTTTTAAGCTGTCATATCCTTAAATTAAATATACCATTCCTGATAAAAAGTCCAATTATGTCCTTAATCCTGTATCTAAATTTCGCTAATAAACAATTAATTAATGTTAATTAAGTGATAATCTTAAGTGACCCACCAGATAAGTATGGTACGGTATATTATCTCCATATATAGTAAAAACATTGATCATTATTGTAGAAATGTATTATATATTTGTACAGCGCCCTTGAGGTGATTTTGCACAAAAACGGAGCTATACATACTGTTAAAAAAGGGATTGTAAGACGCTTCCTGGTAAAGTGTTGGTAAATTTGTAATAATATCGGAACACGTTTAAATCTACCTGCGTTGGTCTTAATAATATATCAGGACGAAATTCAAAGATGAGAAGACATAAAACATTGGAATTTTACAGAGTGTTTTAAGGTCTCCATCAATTCATTTGTTAATGGCCTACAATCCCGTTTTTAACAGGAATACAATGAATTTAAAGGCATTTTTAATAAAGTCGCAATAATTTTAAGTTTCCTACGTGTTTAAGTCATAGCATTCCAAGAGGAATGGGCTATCAATAGAGTTATGAATTGTAATAAAACTAAGTATTGCAAATCAGGTTTCTAGGCTAAATCTATTTGTTGCCTTACCCCGGACTAGTTACAAATATATTCATAAAACCTTTCTAGAAACTACATTCTACATGTAAAGAGGTTCAAATAGTATTAGTTATTCAGCAGCATAAAGACCACCCATAAAAATAACATATCTCTGCTTTATTACAGTAAAGAGATATTGGCCGAATGCAGTACAATACGCAATGTATTGTGCGCAGGTGGTAACCCTTCTACATAACGAGATAACTTCCAACAAAAAACAAAGGTGTGACGTCTGAGAGCTTTTCGAGGAATCACAGAAAGTGAACAACCACAAGTTGGATCCTTTGAAGCCCATAAAACATAGTATTCTATACGTCGCGTCGTCTCCAAGTCTTGGTCTTAGGCCGTATAATATGTTACGCTTTGAAATTCCTCCAACCGCAACTCACTTTTCCTCGCGAACCGCCTATAAACAGAGCATTGGTTTTAAATTATATGTTAATGCTGTAATGCTGTATGTTAGATCTTATAACATATGTAAATATAATAGTAAATCACCATGACAACAATGTTACGACGTACATCTAGGAGAACAAGTAATGAATGTAAGAAAATTAGTTCTTTAAGACCCATAAAAATATTATGGTTAAAGTTTTTTCTTCAACAATTCCAAATTACTTTGTGGAGTCATTTTAAATTGACGAAAATTTAGAATTTTTTTTAAATAATTAATTTTGGGTGCTATATCATATTTAACTACATCTAAACTATTTACTCCAGAGATTTTAAAGTGTTATCTATCATATGTATTATTTTATTAAAAATTATTATTTCTTATCCACAAGTATCATTAAATCGCTGACAGCCCTGAATTATGAAAGCCAAATTGCAATACCTGCCCAGCTATTCCAAGTAGAATTAATTTTGAAGGTAAAAATAAACTCACTAGGTACTAATTACTCTATTATAATATTTAGCTAGATTTTACATGTTAACAAATCAATTTTTATTTTACATATTAATGTTCTGTTCAGATAAAATATTCTCTGTTATTATAACCTTCTATACCTTAATAGAATTTATTTCATATTAATTACTATCTATTATTATAAACACCTCATACATAATTCGATTTGTGTCAGGTCTTATACAAACCAAGTAGGAGAGAGAGGGGCTAGTTGTAACATTTTTTCCATCTTTCGATGGAGTGACTAAACTATTGAGTATTTTAATTGAAAAAAGCTTTTAAATGAGTAATCATATATTTGAAAATATATTCCCACTATATTTTTTCCTGAATCTATAATAAATTTGTATTTATAACACTTTTTGTGGAAATAGTCGCTTGTTACAACTTACCCCGTTTTTGGGGCAAGTTGTAACTAGTGTGGGGCAAGTAGTAACGTCATATTAAAACAACAGGTTTCATTGTTTAAGGTTTGTATTATAAAACCAACGAACACATAATAAGACAATTGTATTTCTTACGAACTCATGAGGTGAATACTTATCGTTTTCTTTAACAACAATAGTCATCTTTGGACTCGTATAGCATATACTTAGGTTAATTAAACTTATTAATAAACTCAATCACAGTGAAAACATTTTTTATAATTTGCACTTATAATCGACATAAAACAATTTTTTCATAAGAATTCTTTAATTTTTGTATTTACTCAACTATCACAATCAATGAGGCATGCTACATGGGCTTTAAAAAATGAAAACAAACAAATCTTACATTATTTTTGGTCAAAAGTTTAAAAAAATTAATTCAAACAACTAATTTCCTCAACCTTCGCTGCTTATGCTTCGTCTTCATCAGATTCACAGTTTATACAAATGTACGAAACAGGATCACCTCTTACACATTTAACGTGTGACCACAGTTTACAGATCATACAATCGACCCAATCTTCTTTGTCTGATTTGCTATATTCTTCTCCGCAAATCAAACATAACCAGGCTTCTTCTTCAGAATCTAAGTCTTCATTGAAAACTTTTTTCTTCACTTAATCAATCTTGGTCTTTTCAGGTCTATTCGCCTTTGTTTTACCAACCTTTACTCATGTGCAGGCTTGGGGCAAGTTGTAACAGGTTACTACTTGCCCCTTAAATTTTGCTACAACTAGCCCCAAACCGAAATTGCTGAAATTTTTATTTATAAAAAAAAAATGTTTGGCTTTGGTTATGTGAAAGTACCATAATACGATGGCTTAATAAATGCTTAACAAAATTTAATAGAAATATTTTTCAATTTGACACAGTGTGATCTTGAAATCAAAATTTACGAAATAATATTTTTTAGGTTACCTGGCAAAAAAACGCACTCCTGCAGAAAACCGGTCACGGCGCTCTCCCGCACTGTACTGACTGCGTTTACGTCGTAAGCCGTATCTTAAAGGGCACGTTGAGTTCAAAATCGAAACAAAATATTTGAAACCGGCTGAGTTATTAAGCTGTTACTACTTACCCCCGTTACAACAAGCCCCTGGCTCCCCTATTCATTCAAGTATTATTAAACTAGTAGATATTTATTTTAATTATGTATTTTCTCACTGGACTTCTTCTAAAAACTGTATCACTTGCAATAATATTTTTTGTACACATTACTTGTTCGGTAATTTATTGCTTATATTTTCCTGTGAAACCACTGTACGCTTATAATCCGATGTATCATTCTATTTTAAAAGCCATTTTATGGCGTTTAAAAAAAAACAAAATAATCTATCTTAGAGTTATGTTAAAATAACATGTGCCTACCTATAGCTTCTAGGCTAGGCCTTAAACTATATTTTATTACTGTAAACTACTTGGAAATGAGCGTCGAAAAGAAGATTAAATACGTTGATGAAAATTTTATATAAAATAGAATAAAACATGTTTAGATTCAATACAGCCGTACCAACGGCCATTATGAGATTTTTCAAGTACAAAGTTACATTAACAATGTGTATTTTTTAATGTGTGCATTCTTTAATAACATATATTTCCCTTCCACTTATTACCTTCAGGCTACTGCCTGCTTTCAGCATTTGTTGTCACTCTTGTAAGGTTCTTCAGCTTAGTGGGTAGGTACATGCACACACGTAGTTACCAGTCAACAGTATTGTTAATTCGTAAGGGTTGTTATTTTTATGTTTAGATAATAGCTTTTTTAACCTATTTATATTCATGGTATAAATGTAGTGTTAGGATGTATTTCTTTAAATGATCTATATCGTCAAAATATCTCACGCAACTGCGTTCAAATGAGTGCACGGCTCGTATGGGCTCCTGTGTGTGTACAGGGGTAGGTACTCGCAGTGAGTCTCAGAATAGATTTTATCTTTATTAGATGTTACTAAGATAATAATAATTGGCAAATGGGCGAAGAAAGGAAAGATATACAGAGTCAGAATAATAGAAGAGTATGTATGAGGCGATGTATGAGGCGATGTATGACTGCGAATGAGGCAAAAAGTGTGTGTTTAGAAGACCGAGTTGTTTGGCGGTCCGTCCTCTCTGCCTACTCCTGCGGAGAAACGGCTTGATGGTAAGTTAGTTTTTTTTAAATGTTACTACACGACGAATCAAAGATTCGTGGATCAGCTTCATGAATTCAGTTTAACCCGTGCAAATAAAAGTTGAACGTTATCATCGTAAAATGAATATTATTATGCAGGTATACAAGAATAATTTAATTTTATTTATTGAAACAGTGATAATAAAAAAATCGCTTCGGCTTTCAACAACACTTTATAGATCTCTCATCCTCGCAAAGCCATCCAGGTTATCTCCGGTCCGTGCGTTGTGTCGGTGCGGCCATGACCCACGGATTGGATAGAGACGGTTACCTGCCATCCCTGCAGCGGACTCCCGTAAATCACCGACTGTAGTACACAGCCCCGTAGCACCGAGGGCCCCGAGGACAATGGACCAGTGTGGTCGGAGCTTCATGCCTCAATGGGCTTTGTCGTTATGGAAGCTTTCGAAACAGAAAGCAGGAACAATTGGCCTTTTCTATTTTCTTGTGCAAAGCTATTTTCTGTAAGCACTCTTGCTTTCTTAGCACTGTGTTTTAGCTGTACCCACCCATGAGAATTTCAATCAAGATTGTTCATGAAAATTTCATTAAATCTGTTTATTTATCTATTAATAGAGTTTTAGTTACAAACATATAGTGTTAGTTATATATATATATATATATATATAGGTTTTTTTTATAAATAGTAAGAAAATAATATATAAACATGGATAAACATAAATGTATGATTAACAAAAGGTTGATAGAAAAGGTGGGTTTATATATATATATATATATAGGTAGGTACTGCATAATAACAAAAAAAGGCCAGAGCGTGGGTGTTTTAAAAACGTTTTATTTATTACATTAGGTAAAGAAGGAGAAAAGAAAAAAAAATGACTTGAAAAGAAAAATCGTTTTGACAAATTCTAGATATAGAAATAAATAACTAATTAAATAATTATATAGTTTTAGAATTTTAGTATGAGTTATGAGTTAGTTTTTCTCAGGTATGAGTTATGGTTCTCGCGGCAAACTATGTTTGACCCAAATCCTCGATGACTCAATGAGGAGAGATGCCTGGGAAGAAATCATCATAGAAAACAAAATTAAAACTCATTTTACCCAAATGCAAAAGATATATCTAATTGGAAAAAAGTCTCAACTTTATCCACCGTGATATTATTATTTATTAAGGTACAAGTAGTTTTAAAACTTCATTGTTTTGTTCCAATAATTCATTTTAGACTAGATCGAGTTTACCATTCCACGTGTGTCGAGACTAGTATTCCTTAAACTTACGAACGGTCAAGAGTGAAAACCTTCGGTTCCTTACAGTATTTCATATTTTATCGAAGGAAGCAAATACTTTAGGGTGTGACATTTTATAAAAAATGAAAAAAATACACTTCGTAATACTTTTATAAAATTAATAAATGTCAGCCAACCAGGTCTCCACCCTTTTCTATTTGTATCTCTTCTGTCACCAAAAATCTTTTTGTCTCTTTCTATCGCTGTATTATTTTCTTGTGCGTGCTTGTGTCTGTGTGTAATTATTATTAGTTAATATATAAGCCCTGCCGAAGCTTGAGATAATCAAAACCTGGTTGGCGGTCATTTGTTAATTCAATAAAAACGGTGTATTACAAAATTGTGTTTTTTTCATTTAATATAAAATTCTGATTAAATTGTTCGCAGCCCGAAATCATCTTTTTAGTACCTTTGTTAAATTACATTTTATACCTTCACGTAATTTATTACCTTATGAGGGTCGGGTTACATGCTAATGAAATGTATAAATTTGTGATTCTTTTATATATTTGTTATTATGAGTAGTATTTAGAATATTGTGTAAAACACCTGCGTGTTATGTAATACACTGAAGTAGGTCTAAAAGTTCTGTCTAGAAACAGTTGACGAAACAGATGTTTTATATTTTAATATATTAATTACATTGTTGCCTAATCCTAATCATAATAATCATACTTGTAAGCACTGCATAAACTCGCACACATGCTAATAATATAATATCATTAACTTACCACATCTTTTTATCTAAAGACTCTCCGTTCAAGAGATCAATAAAAGGGCCTATCCAAACGCGCAACAAAAATATCTAGCATCGTTTAAAATAATGACACTATGAGACGATCCTCGAGCAATAGACTACCAAACACATTATGACTTTATGATTAGCTTTGCAGACGGCTATAAAGCAAACAACTGTAACGAGCGGTCATCAAACGTGCCGTTAATAAAAATCACGCAATTTAAATTGAAATACGATGATGTTTTATCAGAGATAAACTCGTCACACGGAGAAACGAGTCAATGCAGTTGATCGTAACTGCAAAGATCTCGTTTAAATTAATCACAATATGCAGTGGACTAAATCAATTAAAATTATTATTTTCGTCAAATTTTCTGTCCTGAATATTATTTATTTATTTTACGGAATATAAACCGTCTAAATATTAATTTAATATACAATGTAGGATGGAAAAGAAACAGACAAATTAGAGATGTTCACAGATGGTTGAATTGGTAACATACAACTAAGTATTTAGTAAATGTAGACTAAAATATCAAAATAAGAACTAAGTAACAAGTATAATAAAATATAAAAATGGAAGTAGAACAAATTTAATAAATCTATATAATGCATTATACAAGAGTATATGTGTTTATAAGTATACAGGATGGATAGAGTGGGAAAAAGGATTGGTCATTGGAGCGGGATGAGGGAGAAGTGGGATTAGGGAATGTTGCAGCGAAACTGAAATTAAAAAATTATAATTCAGCAATTTAAAGATAAAATAAGGTACAGTTATTTTAATCATCATGATTTTGTGCTATTCACACCTAAAATGTGATATGATGAACTTCTGTAACAATAGTCATCGATTAAAACACCAAACAAAGACATTTTTGCGAATTCATGAAGAAAAATGGAAAAAATCTAATGGATAATCTTTATTACCTACATCCTTTCACTTATTACAGAATTGTAAATTGCCCTGGTGAAATACCACAAATGAGGAGTGACAAGGAAAAAAATCTACCATAAAAACTCTTTTTTCACTAGGGGTTGAAATTTAATTATTGTCTTTAAATGCGCATTCAGTTAACTGTTACACATTATGAATAATAATAAAACTCAAAACAATTATGAAAAGTCATATTTATTTATTTTTGACCGGTCGGTGGCCGAGTTGACATCGCGTTTGGGTCCTACCCAGGCGTAGTGTGTTCAATTCTTCGACTGGCTAAGTCCTCCATCACAACACAAGCAACATTTTCAGCTTACTGTGGTGGTAGTAGGAGTTTTTCAAATATTGTCAGGTTATTCGTAACCCGAGAATGTTTATCTTTCTTTAAAAAAAAAAAATTTAGAGTCGAAAATCCGATTTTTGACAGAAGAAAAATATCAATATATTTGAAAAAAAAAGGTTTTCACAAAGCTTTTATAACATTTGAGTTTAGTCAAAAATATCATTATTATTAAAAATAAATGTTTGTTTTCGCTTTGAAAGTACCAACCTAATTAAGAAAATTCCGTAATACGTATTTTTGAAATAACACCTTTTGTAAGGTGCTCGTTGATTGTGGATACAAAAATGCATAAGTTACATTTTATAACTGCCCAGTTATTTCATTTTAAGATAGATTTGAGTGGGTATATATTTCACTTTGCAAGTAATGCAGAAAAATACATTGTATAAATACCCAGTTATTTCAGTTTTAGATAGATTTGAGTGGGTATATGTTTCACTTTGCAAATAATGCAGATAAATACATTGTATAAATACCCATTTATTTCAGTTTTAGATAGATTTGAGTGGGTATATGTTTCACTTTGCAAATAATGCAGATAAATACATTGTATAAATACCCATTTATTTCAGTTTTAGATAGATTTGAGTGGGTATATGTTTCACTTTGCAAATAATGCAGATAAATACATTGTAAAAATACCCAGTTATTTCAGTTTTAGATAGATTTGAGTGGGTATATGTTTCACTTTGCAAATAATGCAGATAAATACATTGTATAACTACCCAGTTATTTCAGATTTAGATAGATTTGGGTAGACAGATGTACAAAGAGAAAAATAATTATCAAAATAATTTTGTGGCAGAAATTGAACTTTTTGAAAACCCTCCTCCATTTAGAATCGAAATATTGGTTGAAATGGCTTCAACAGTTTTGATGGATCAGATCTGAATAGCCAGGTAGTTTCCAGCCCCGTCTCCTTATTCTCCCGTCAACCTCACAACATACCCCAATGGGGGCGTCATACTCCTACTGAATCCGGGTAGTTGGGAGTAGTTGGGACTCTTGTGCGGTCTTCATTTAATATTTATAGATATTTATGTATTTGCACCAGCAGAAATAAACAGGTGCGGGGTAAATTATATTTGAGGAAAAATCTATTAAATAGTAATGTAATAGGGTAATAATATTGCAGATAATTCCAATACCGCATAAATATTTTAGAGATAAATTGGGAAACTACAGTGAAATGGCAAAATGCTTTTATCATTCTCGAGTGAAATAACTTTTTACAGTTTGTTTCTTTACGTTTGATACATGCATGCTGTCGATGCTGTAATACTTCTGAACGCTGTTGTAAATAAAATACCACAATAAATTGACGCAATCAATTACTTAAAAATAAAATATCATGTTCACTGATGTCCAAATTTAAATTACTTCTTGGTATCTTTAAATAAATAACAAAATACTCTCAACTAATACTAAAATTTATTCGCTAACCTAACTACAAAATTTAAATAAAAATAGGATTTATTTGATTTAAAATAGTTGTGTAATATAAATTTTTCTCAATCTTTTTATAGCTGAATGAAGAATTAAGCCATTTGGTCTCTAATTATTGGAAACTTTTCTCGGAAAGATGATAAATTGGGATTTCTACTTTTGGAAAACTATCTAGCATCGGCCTATTGACTGTGATCGATGTTGTACGTATCATGAAGTTCATAAAATAAAAAAAATTCTTAATGGAAATTAAAATTGTTATGTTTGCAGTAAACATTTTACAGCAAGCTTTTTTATGGTAAATTTATACAAAAACTTGTACATACATAGAAGGATAGAAGCGTAATAATTACAAGCAAGGTAGTTATAGCATCCGCATGCAAATAGAACACGCATGACCATGTTCCCCGGCAACTCTGCAAGTAGCTCCCGTTCTATTATTGATTTGGAAGCATTATAACTTTTATTACTTTATACCCAACAAGAAATAATTTATTATATGTAATATTGATTTTGTATTAATTGGAATTATATTTAGGTTAACAGTTAATCATTACAACCAGTTATTTACTGATTGAAACCTTGCACTGTCATTTTGTATCATAGTTTAATACAAAACGAGATAGAGAAACGACATCTATCTCAATCAAGTTCTTAAAATCTCGAATATTTGCTATCTTTCTAAAATCACGTCTCACCAGAAAACCATATCCACAAATGGTTCAGTTGCAAACCTAATTTTCATATCTAAGGTTAGTTGGCATCTGCATAGTTATTTACATGATAATTTCATTGACTAATGCGCAAATGCAACGATCTACTGCTAAACTTATACTCGTAAAAATACTGATAATGCCACAGTTCGCGAAATCGTAAGTAACTAAATATTGTGTAAATGGAATAATTTTTAATTGTGTTAAAGTAAATGTGTGTTTCTTTATCTGTTTGTACATATTAGGAAAAATCCTAGAAATTAGTATTATAATATAGTGTTTTTCATAAAAACGGAACTTCACAAATAATCTGAACATATATATATTTTTTTTTTTTTTTTTTTTTTTTTTTAAATTTTATATACAAATTGCAAAATTTTCTTCAATCTTTCCTTCGGCATACAATTAAGGTAGGTCGTTTTTTTAATGAGCATGCAACGAAAATTAAATATCTCTCTTTTCAATTTTAACACCGAGTTCCCATTTGTGCTATATAAGAAGGTGCGTCGATAGTACCTGATGTGTGTTGTATAAACATTACACCACAATACT
The DNA here is from genome assembly GCF_061612785.1 of Hesperophylax consimilis. NCBI lineage: Eukaryota > Metazoa > Arthropoda > Insecta > Trichoptera > Limnephilidae > Hesperophylax > Hesperophylax consimilis. The sequence goes on along the minus strand of NC_142838.1, from coordinate 1,792,566 downwards.
AAAGTAACAATGGAGGTAAATAAACTACATGAGCCATCGTACGAAACGCTTGTGAAATATTTTTACATTCTAATGCACTTCTTGAGGATTTGCGTAGCTGAGCTATAAGGTCCTTGGCTCTGAGTTGTCGCGGTCTCAAAAACCGGCAGATGCAAAAAAAAATCATTCAAAAAAATCAATTACTATCCCATTTTAATTATTGATCTGATGACAGAACACCATTCATGCAGGGGAACTCTTTCAAAATCGGGTATCTGGGTGAAACAGGGTAGCCTAGCTAATTTTCGTAAATTTAGTTGCATTCTACCGCCAAGGCGTGTAATCGTTGGCGCTATTTACATTTAGTCACGTCACGTGTACAGTAACTCATCAAAAATAGCTCATCATTTCTTTTACCCTGTTTGATCTAATTGATCAAACAATGAATATAATGATAATTGAAGTGACTACAGATTCGACAAAAAAAGGTAAATATTGTTAGATTATTGTGACGTCATAACGCGGGGTAAAATCGTTGAAACCGGGTAGTACCCGTCATAAGTATTGGGTAAAATATGGTAGGTTCTATACCCGTATTCATCATAAATGTATATTTCATGAATGTTAGATTATAATAAAAGTTTGGTTGGGGTAAAATAAGATACTATACTAACCTGTTTTATCAAGGAAGCGTGGCAAAACCGCACATTTTAGCAGATTTTTTTAAATTTTTCAATCCCCCCGTTACCATGACAATAAAGCGTCTTTCAATTAAATCTCAATAGCTTTAGTTGTACCCACCCAGTTTTTCACGGGTTTTCTTTACAGCCAATTATACTCTTGCAATTCCTGCATTTCTTGGCTTCACAAAGTCCCCAAATTTTAGTTCCATTGATTCCAAGCAGTTGTACTCTTGTGCGGATTTACATTAAAAAAAACAAATCAACCTTTTGAAGTTACCACTACACTGCAGTTAAATCAAATTTGTGTTCATTTCTCAGTTCAAAGTGGTTCTAAAGATTCTAGGACTTAAATCCGTCAATAATTTTTAAACCGAATCATAACATTTTGATTGCATCCATTTGCAAGAGATTATTATGCCTTTCTGATTCGTAAGAACATGTTCGTTGAGGGGAGCTATGCTAATATGAATGTCGCTGATAATGAACGCTATATTAAACGAATTTTTTTTTCAAAACAATATTCTCACCCACAATTTTTAAAAATGTTACCATATAGCAAACCATAAGCAATGAGACGTCTGGATACGGTTTTTAATCCAATAATCAGATACATTTTGGTTGGTTTTAATCCCTGACGAGTATTCAATTACGTCCTATGCACAATACGTACTTATTATTTTGTCATATACATTTTATATAATGAAATTTCCGTGACTTTCCCAACAATATTTGAAAAACTCTTACTTAAATGTTACTTATGCACGGAGAAAACTTACTGATAACAAATATTGATAATTTATTAAAAATCTCTTCAAATTATTCGTAAGCAGGTTAAAAACTGGATTGCGGGCCCTTAACGAATGAATTGATAACGAAGCAAAGGCAGGAACGTGAACACGTATTCCGATGTTATTACGAATATACTAAAAAATGTATCAGGAAGCGGCCTGCAGTTCCGTTTTTAAACGGATTACCAATAATTTGAAAATGTTTTTTTATAATGTTTCTCTGTGTGTCGGGAGGAGCCAGCCGAGGAATTGAATTCACGACGATTGTAGAAAACCAGTATCTAACTATTTTCCAGCATCCATGTTCCTATAATAATATAAATGACTGCAGCGAAACATTCGATGTTATTACTATTGGAAGTAACAACACGACTAGAACAGTGTGGGCTGGGTTAGTCATCCGGGCCATAAGTCGCCGCTATAAGTCGCCGCAGTGGGACAAACTATACTTATAATATATATATATATATGTAGATATTATTTACTCAGTTTTTTAATCTCAAGGTTTTGTCTAATTAAATCATAATGTATCGTCAGTGACGTGATTGTAGAGGTGTTCGCGTAAGGTGAGGGTTAAGAGACAAGGTCAACAACTCAAAGGTTGTCAAAATACTCTTCTTTAAAAACGTGTTTTTTTTATCAAAATACCTGTAAGCTTAATGTTTACGTAAACGATGAAATTTTCCCAAATAGATATTGATTTTTTATACCTGAAGGAGAAGCTTATAAAGCTCATAGCTCAAAACAAGAAGCTTTAAAGTATTTCTCAGTTATTTTACGATTTTATATTGATATATATTTTTTTATAAATTCATTTGATATAAGGAAACTGTACATCTTTAAAAATTGATTTCATATTTACTTCAATATAGGCAAAAAATAATATTCCAGAGTGGAAGATACTCTCAGTATCTCCCTGGAGTATAAGACCAACATTCAGAATTGAAACATTGCTTGAAATTTTTAGCAATAAAATTATATAATAAACTCCCTCTCAACATAAAACAAAGGAAAACGAAAAATAACTACATTAAGAACATCAAATCTTGGCTTAAGGAAATATCGGAAGAAGAACTAGCTAATATATTAAAAACATCATCTTAGTCGCTGAAAACGTATACTAACATATATAGTCCCCCTCAGCACAGGATCTCCTAGTGAGGAGGACTTCAATGATCTGTTTTAATTTTATGTATACATATTTTTTTTTCATGTGCTTTACAAAAATGTACCTAATTATTTAAAAAAGTAACTAAATAAAAAATAAATAAAAAATAGCTTTAGACGTGTATGGCGACCAGAGCAACAGCCAAGTACTCCCCTCCTTCCTATTCTCCTTCTCCTCTGTTGTGTTCCCACAGGCAGTTCTCCAACTCGTCGTGAAAGGAGATTATAAATACATGGTTCTTTGTGATAAATCAGGGTTTTATTAATACTTCGCGTATTACAATGTTGATTCGATAGTCGACCTAACTAGAAGCTGGCTAATTAAGATCTGAAACAGTTAGTTTGTCTGGGAGCATTCCCACTGGCCCTGCCGACTACTGGCCATTGGCTGCCATCTTGCGGACTTACACGCAAGCTCTATGCACTGCCTTCTATGAGTGCATCTGTGAAGCTCTTACTTCACAACATCCTCCTAACTACTTTCAGCCTCACAATATACCCCAATTGGGGATGTCATATTCTCACTGGGTCCAGACGGTTAAGGGCAGCTGGGACTCTTGTGTGGGCAGTTGGGACTCTCAATTCACATAAAAAATGAGTATCTAAATTTTATATCTAAAAACACAGAATGATTATTGAACGTTTGACGTTATTGAAATATTGCTTTTATTTATTTAAAAAAATATGTTAACTGACATAAAACATCAAATGTATTTACTTGTTTATACTTTTTCATTATAACTGTGTCATACAAATAAACCATTTACAAGGATGAAATATACCTGGTGATCGGATAACACATCAAAATGACAATTTAACACACCTATAAATAGTCCTATAAAGTTATGAAAAGTAATGATACAAAAACTAGGTTTAATAGTTACATATGAATAAATACTGTGTGCAGTTGACCCAGTATCAGCATGAGCCAGTCATATAATAATGTCTGTTGACATGGTGCGGATATGTTCACACAATGTGGTGCTCCTCTCCGTTGCTGGTGCTGGCGTGACGGTGTGACGGCGTGACGGTGTGACCGCATGACCCTAACACCCAACACCCAACATCCAACAGCGAAACAGCCGATCAGTCGGAAAAGTGGCGTTGTGGGCGGCGGAGGGCGGCACCAAACAAACCTGCTCCGACCGATGTACCATCCATAGCAGCCTGAGTTAGGATCATCACTAAACTGGGGCTACGTATGGAAAAATAAAATAATTTTACCTCCGGATTATGTCCAATTTGGATAGCCGAAAGAAATGGTATAATATTTAGTATATTTGCAACGCGTTACAGGGCGGAATATACTGTTAGTATCGCCCAGGTGTAAGACCACTATTCAGAATTGAAAAGTTACTGAAAATGGCTTTTTGCCGTATTTGGTGACCAGATCTGAAAATTCAGGTACTTCCCCACCTTCCTCTCCCCCATCTCCTTCGCGTTCCTCACTACTTTCAGCCTCACAACATTGGGGATGCTATAGTCACACTGGTTCCAGACAGTTGGACTTGTTACTGCAGCACTGCAATTCTGAACTTTAAATTTCCGAACTTTAACTTTATAAGCTTGAGATATTAACTCGTATTAACTCTTTATGTACCCACAGTCGAGCAATTCCATGCAAACTGTTTTTCTATCGCCTATTTCCATGTAATTGTTTGATAAATAAATGCATGTAATAGTCAATTACGTAGTAATTATTTATTGTGACCTCTAATGATGATTTTTTTGTTTTTTTTTTCCATGCAATCACTTAAAACCGCAATAGAATTGTGTTAAAGAAAAAAAGATAAAATAATTTTTCAAATTATTAACACTTGTTGCTTTTAAAATTTACTCTGAACTAAGAATTTAATGTAAACCTTTTCGTTATTTTTGTAAAATTTCGCTTACATCATCATTTTTTAAAACAAATTGATTTCTTAATTGTGCCTTTGTTACACTTAACAGAACTTTTAACATCACATTGACATGTGTATGTATATAACCTCAATTCGACGTACGTGGGTACTAATATTCCATACATCACTGAAGAAGCACAATTATTCAATGGCATGATATCATTAGTGTTAAGTTATTCTTCAGCGCAGAGTTCACAAGTTAGTCGGTGCCTGTTGGCGGGACTCATTAGCCGGGTATTATTACTAATAAACATTTAACAGCACGTTTTGTTGCTAAATAATGCTACAAGCCTTTTGTGTAAATGGCTAAACGTGTTTCTTTGTTGCTGCTTAAAAATTTAAACTGTTTTATTTACTTGTTTTGTTCCCGGTATAGTGCTTTAGTTTTATAATTTCGAGCTTTTCTCTCACCTCTGACTACAACAAAGTAATTTGATTTTATTTTCGTTAATTTGATTTTCAGAATATTTTAAAAATACTGTTTTTACTAAGCGAAAAAAATTATTTTTTATGATGTCTGTACATATAGGTAAATAAATGAACAGTATAAAAATAAATTTATAAAAACAAATTTTGGTTTATGTCTGTAACTCCGGTTCAATGAATTTTAGAACAGTTGACATCTTTAGAATTGAATTTGTTTGGAGAAGCGAAGTACTTTAATACCTTTAAATTGGAACAGATTTGTCTCCAACAAGGTGATTTCATGTTTCTTTTACAAATACATCATCTTGATTAATAATAATAATAGTAAAACATTTATTTGCCAATAGATAAATTTTACATATTTTTTTTAACATAAATTCCATTGACAAAAAAATCACTGCTCAGCTATGCATTCCGGATCTATCTGAGATAATTACTGTTACATTACGATACTTACCGCCACTGATAAAGCTAATAAATTTAATTAATTGCAATTATTAAAATGAAAAGCATTATGATAATAATAATATTAAACAAATTATGTTAGAGAGTACGGTAAATAATTTATTTTTCAAAGGAAATGTGTAACCTGAATTAGAGCAGTCGACTGCTAATGGATAATCCTGGAGATAAAATTCCATGTATTGTTTGAAATCACAAAATTTGACAATAATTAATGATATAATCGTGAGTATTCACAAAACCCAAACGCAGGCAAGCTCATATTCTACCGAAACTTAATCGTTTTTCCCTAATGTCTGCGTGGTAGAGCTATAGAATCCAACAGCAACAATGATGGAATGATGAACAATCAAACGTCTTAACAGATAAGATGTAGGTAGACTGTATACAGTAATGGATGATTTTGATGACGATAATATCTAATCAAACGGCCGGTGGGTGTACTTACACCCTATGCTTCCTACCATATATATCTTCCAATACTAATGCATTTATTCAAGAATTACACATTGTAAATACAATAATAATTGACGATGATAAAGCGGATTTTAAAGTATGGGTTCATATATATATGAATTACTTTTTGTAAAGCAGTAGCAGATGAAGTCAAGATATTTAATAGATAAAAACAATGTAATAAAACGTGTAAAAACTTCTATATTTGAATCTAAAACGTGGAAATTATTATTTTTTAATGATACACGAATGTTTATAAGACGAGGTTTTTATGCATAGCACACAAAGGATAATAAATTATTTTAAGCAATAATTAGTTGCCTGTAATATCAATACAAATTGAAAATATCTCCCGAGTAAAAATAAATGCCGCCGACGGGAATTGAAAAAAAAAATAATAATCTGTAATTGTTGATTGAAGTACTAGTGCATACTGATCTATTTGGCGTGTTGGAAATAAGCCGATGTGGCTCAGTGGTCCAGAGCGTCTGACCGGACATCAGAAGGCGCGTGTTCAATTCCCGTAGGCGGCATTTATTTTTACTCGGGAGATATTTTCTATTAAGGTTTCTATTATATATGAATTGATATTACAGGCGACTAATTTTTGCATATAATAATTTACCAAAACGTGTTTTTTTTCTCTTTCTAATACCGTTTAAATACAATGACAGTAAGAGAGAAACAACGTATGAGATGTTCTTAAAGCGAATAAATTGACTCTTAGGATAAAATCTGTTTGTTTGCTTGAATGTTTAAACACCAACATCTGCGATTGCCATCCTCTAGAAAAAACAGAACAAATAAAGTATCTAGGAATCGTAATTGACCATAACTTTAGATGGATACCTCACATCAAACAAATCACAAATAAACTTCTCAAAACAATACACATTTTCCTAAACATATATAGAATAAAACAATTGAAAACAATATATTAAATAAAGGGCACACAAACTCCAACGGCTCGGAGGGCTTTGAAGCAGAGAATGGACGGTTATCTCGAGAGTATTTCCTCCTGGGGTAAAAATAATCTCGTCGAATTTAATGTTTCAAAGACCCAATCCTGTCTGATTACGTCTAAAAGGGATCCAAATGATAATCTAGTCTCCTTCAACGGAAGCAATCTTCCGAACAGGCCTTCCATTGATATCCTTGGTGTAACTATAAGTGACCAGCTCAGGTACGGGGGCTCCATCGAAGCCAGAGTAAAATTGGCCTCTCAGAAGCTGGGCGTACTGTACAGGGCCCGCAGATACTTTAATAGTACACAACTGCTGACCCTGTACAAATCGCAAGTGCGCCCTACTGTCGAATTTGGCAGCCATCTCTGGTCTGGAGCCCCAAAATACCTGAAAAAAACCCTTGACTCTGTGCAGAAACGGGCGGTCCGTTTGATAGATTCCCCAATCTTAACAAACGGACTGCAATCTTTAGAGCACAGGCGTCAGGTAGGTATGCTGTCCTTGTTCTATCGGTTTTACAATGGAAGATGCTCTGAGGAACTAGCGTCATTGATCCCATCGGCACCGGTGCGTAGTCGGGATACACGCCAAACGCGCGCCCAACATTTGTACACAGTTGACACTTGTCACATGAGAACGGGTCGCTTCTACGATTCGTTCTTGAGTTCAACAGCTCGGCTGTGGAACGAACTGCCGGCCTCTGTGTTTCCTCCCTCCTACAACATGGGACTCTTCAAGACCCATGTTCACTTCTTCCTCTCCACAAAAAGACCCTCTACACAGCATCCCCAAAGATGACATAGGCCCTGAGGGAAATTATTTTCTTCAGGGCCTCCTGTGTGGAGTAAATATAAAAAAAAATATATATATATATATATATATTGCACTTTGCCAATCAATAATAGAAGTTGGAATTATTGCTTGGGGAGGAGCAACAAACTCGGCTATCAATTACATAGAAACCGCACAGAAAACGATCTTAAAGATAATACTAAAAAAACATAGACTGACCGATACAGACCAAATATTCAACAGCTGTGACGTACTAGATATACGCCAATTATACGTTAAAACACTACTAAACTACATTTTTGACAAAAAAATAAATTTCAACATACACAAAATAACACTAACAGACCAGTTAGACAAGCGTACAAAGAAAACATAAAAACTCCGACAGTAAATTCAAGCTTTGGACAAAGACACTACCAATACCATGCTATAAAAGCTTTCAACAGTGTAAAACTTGAAATTAAAATTGAGGTAAATAAAAATAAGTTCACACACAAAATTACAAAATGGAATAGAACAAAAAAGACAATATTACCAAAATGTCATAGCATAAAATAAAAATAAAACCTACACGTAACACACAAAACCAATATAAACACTATTTGGTCTCCTTTCTATAAAGTACACTCTAACAAATTAGAACGGGTTCAACACAAATTTCTTAGGTACTTAAATTTCAAGCTTAAAATTCCAATAGAAAACATTAATTATGTAAATTTGATGAATGGACTTAATTTAATTACGCTGTCTGACAGAAGAACCATTTCAGACCTAATTTTATTATACAGAGTCATGAACAACCTTATTGACAGCCCTGCCATCGTTGCTGCTATTAAACTCTATGTACCGACAAGAAATACTAGACAAAATACAACATTCTTTTGCGACACATATAAAACCAACTATCAGTCAAACTCACTTACCAATAGGATGCATGATTTGGGCAACAAGTTTGGTGGTATTATAGATATATTCCATGATTCCCTTTATAATCTTAAATTCAAATTAAACCAACACTTTGTGGAATCATACAAATTATTGTAATAGATTTAACGATTAGATATGTTATTGTAATGTTTTATATTATATTTTGTTCTTTGTTATTGTTAAATATTATGTTGTTTAAAATGTTTCTTTACGCCATATTCTTCAAAAACTACTTGTATATTTTTTTAAAATTCTTCACTTTTATAACTCTTAGTATAAATTCTAACTCGATAACTTATGTAAAACTTATTTATAATCTATGTAAAAGCCCCTATGGGCGTATAACAACAACAATAAACAACAATAAACATCACTAACAAACACACAAAATTATTTTCATTATATTATTTTTTAATTTTAAATGTATTATTATGTATTTCGTATTTTTATTTTCAAATGTATTATTTTCTTTTTAAATGCATTATTTTATTTTTAAATGTATAATTTTTTCTTTAAATAATATGTAGATTATATTTTCATATTATAAAATGAAGGCCTCAGCACGGGCAAGCCACCCAGTGAGGCCTACATTACTGGAAAACATAAATTGTAAAAAATAATGTACCAAATAAAAATAAAAAAAATGGTATGAAGGATAACAGAGAAGTGTAAAAATCCTTCCATTTGCTTAATAAGTTATTTGGAACGAACTGAAACTTGACGCGTGTGCCTCGTCAGTATTTCGAAATTTATGTGTTTTTACAGATGTTCAGAAGTCACCATCACACCTAATCATCATCATACTATATAAAACTTATCCCGTACTAATCAAAAAGGCTATCAAATCCTGTCAGAGCCATAAATTACTATTATGTACCATTATAATGTTCATTTTCTTAAGAGCACCCCAAAGATTTTACCAATTTAAACATCTACGAGTTATATTCAAATTAGAATTATTAATTTGAGCTCGTTTACGAAAAATTGAGCCACTTCCGGTAAAAATCAAACGAAAATAGATTGATAGAGGCTTTTCGAAAGGAGTATTTCTTTTTTAAACGTGACAAGCAATCACAAATATATATTGTTTCTTATATTTATGTGGGCAACGTTTAATAAACGTATTTAAACTAAAATGAAAGCTAGATCGTGAGCGCATTTAAAAATAATATTGTTATACATTGCTTAAGTCATTTTGCAAGTATAAAATAAGTGCACAAAGTACAAAAGGTATGTTGAATAATTTATTTCGTAACCGGATTTTCCAGACAGGTTGCGAGTATCTCGGGCAGGTACTTGTCAGTGTCAATCAAAAAATGACATTCAATCTGAATTCTTTGAATTCCAGGATGATCGAAAATGCACTTACATGATAAATTTAATAATTATTATTCTCCAAACACTTCCTCTCTACCTACCCCTCCACAAGCCTATCTGTGATGCTCTTTCCCTTTAGCACATGCTTTCTCTTTTCCTTCTATTTACCTTATAATTGTCCTCTGTATTTAATTTAGTTTATATTTCCATTGTTCTGAAGAAATTTGAGTGCAACCGAAACCGGTTAACCTATATAACTCAAATATAGTGGTTTAAAACAAAGTAAAACAAAATCTTTTATATGATGTCAAGCGACAAAATATTTGCTTTCTTCGATAATTATTGTTCTTCTTTCAAACTTCTGTTTTTCTTAAAATGTCTTAAAAGGAAACAATTCTGTTTTCTATATTAACCGTCAGTGCCTCTGTCTATATTATTCCAGTGAATTGTGTTTTCTATATTAATCGTCAGTGCCTTTGTCTCTATTATTTCAGTGAATTGTGTTTTCTATATTAATCGTCAGTGCCTTTGTTTCGATTATTCCAGTGAATTGTGTTTTCTATATTAATCGTCAGTGCCTTTGTCTCTATTATTCTAGTGAATTATACTTTAAATAATAAATTGAATGATGATTTTTATTAAATAACAAATTTTTTTACAGAATGATTGGATATTGATGCAAAAAAACTACATCAAAGATAGCCCTTTATTTGGGGAAAATATTAATTTTGGTTCTTCCATCACTTATTATTCTTAATGATTTTAAAATGGCGGAAAAATTGGCGGACAATTATGATGAATATATTAGGATTGGAATAAAATACTTAATTTATTATTCTACTATAATTGAGAAGTTCTTACAAAGATATCTATCAATGTGTTGAGGATCTTTAGAAAGACATATGAAATAATTCAACAACAAAAAACTAGAAAAATACTTCGGCAGAAGCACTATGGATAGTTACATTTTCTGTTTAAAAACAACCTCCTAGATTGCAAAAAGGTACGACTGATTTGAACTAGGGGTTACAAGAGAAGTGGGGAATGGTCAACTAGGAAACTTATCGCGATTAATTTTCGGATTATTATGCTGTGTTAGCTAGCTCCATTTCTCACCAACGCATTTGCCAACTTTTGCTAACAAATGAGGATGCGCATCTCGGCATAATAAAATGAATGATCTATCTAAGCATAATAAAACAAAAATGTTTTACGATAATTCTTTTGGCCATTAAAATCTCAAATCATATCCAGCTATGAAACTACCCTTTCTTCTTTCCCACTCGTTCGCAGTTCGAAATACTCGTTGTCAAATGCTTTTACACTGTTTTCAAAAAATTGATACCTTATCTGCTCTATATTATCTTTCAACAGATCGCATCAAGTACCAGTCACTCCATAAACTTTGATTAAAGTATCCGCCTACGTAATTCGAAATCACAATTAATTAACAAGAAGATTAATTAATTAACAAGACGTGATTATAAATCATACATTTCTGACGTAATTACATGATCATTATAATATAATAATTCCGTGATGTGTATAATTGAGAAGTTGGAACAAAAAGCCCATGTGTAAGCCGCTTATGTGAGAATGAGGCTTTATTCCAATTTCACGGAAGCCAAGACTATCTTTCAAGTGATTGAATACGGCGCAACAACATTCTCCTTACTCCTACCCTAGCCTCCTCTTCATTCCCTCCCCCTCGCATCATTCTCCATCATACTAACTCACTTACCGTAGCAGTTCCAAGAGCTTTCCACGGTCATTATTATTATAGGTCTATCAGCGACTCAACAATCAACAACTCCTAACACCCAAGGATTAACAATTTAAATGCATGCAGAAAGTTGGTGCTTTTCAAATACTTGCGCAAATTTAAAATTTATTTCAAAAGCTTATACTTTTCTCTGTAGGTGCATACTTTTTGCATTTATTGTTAATTTATTTGTTGACAAAGTTAAATTTTCTTTGGATTTCTTCTTTATTCTTTTCGTTTTAACTTCCTTCTATATTTGTAAATGTTCCTTAACTTCATGATCAAATAGCTAATATATAGCTGGGTGCTAGCAGTGTCAGTGTATATCGGGGCAGTGGTGGGGAGCACCCTAGATCGCTTCCTTGATCACCGCGTGAATAGACAAAATCGGCCCTCCAAACTCCGAATTCGGGACGGGCGACCCCATGATATCAGTTATAATATATATCGAAATAAGTTCTTCAGATCTGCTGGTTCCAGTACTCACATTACATTCATGTGGCTAAAATTACAGCGATTCATCATTTATTTTTTCGCCCAAATCTTCCTTTTTTTACATAATTGCACGCAAGAAAGTGCGAAAGCCATTCCTCTGATTTTTGAAGTATTGGCGCCATCTTGATCGACGAGTGCTTTGCTGCACAGTCAGTTTCACACTGTGCAGCAAAGAAGACGCCAATTTTATCCCCACCACCACTCTACCTTACTCACCTTCAAGAGAGAACGAATATCTTACGTAATAAAGAAAAAATAAATGTCGTTTATTTTATTGTTAATCGCACTAGGCAAATGAAGTGTAAGCACACCCACTTTATTATGCCGTTGGTCCCTGCTATCAGCAAAGGCATTCCAACCCCGCCGGTACGTTCTACCGCCACGCACCTACCACCAACTACCTTGTACTGGTCATCGATAGACTTGCATATATCGCCATCACCTCTCAAGTGACATTCTCCTCTGCACCAGGTACAGAGCACAGAGCACCGAACGATTCTACTAAACGGTGCAACTAGTAACAGGCCGGCTGGCTGCGCCAATATTCTACGAAGCACTTGAAATAACAATTAATCTTACACAATGTGCATACCTGAGAGGCCGAAAAGATAAACTTATATTGGAAAATGGCACACGTATGTATATTTTTTTTATGAATTACTCTCTCGAAGAATTTGATTGATTCATTAATTTAAATGTGTAAAGCTTATTAGCGGCCTGTCTTTCTAAAGCTTTCTGCCGTCAAACCTGGTTTCTTTTATTAAGTTTTTTTCGAATTGTGAATTTCGTAAGCGATTAATTTATCATTAGAACTATTTAGCGCAAGAACCCGAGATCGTGAGTTCCAAAACAAAACATGGGATATTAAATATTATTTCACATATTATGAACCAATTTATACAATAATCACGTACTAGATATTTGCACACCTTTCTAGTACAGTGGCTTTAGATCCGCTTATTGAACCATGAACTTCCTAAGCTTCCTATTTCCTTTCTGCTTCTTCTTGTCAGCCACCGAATGTTTTCAGTAAAAGTTTTGGTTAAGTACCCAAATGAGATGTCATAGTTCCGGGCAGTGCTGTAAAAATTCCCTAATTTCGGCATTAATTTTTTGATTACATAATAATTCTGTGGCTAGTTTGAAGGCCATTAAATTAACCGTAGCCCCCTTTTTTGTACTCGTCTAAAAAGACACAAAAAGGGCCACACTAACGGAGAAAACATTATGAATTAGCTTCATTGCAATATTAAACTCAATAAACCTATAGGTTAATGACGTCGGGTTAATGTACAGCATCGGTAACTCTGATCTTAACGAAGAGGGGAACTGGCCCCGTAAACGAAAGGTTCCGGAATTTAGTTAAAATAAATTATATTCAGGTACATTATACGTGTAGTCGGAAGCTTCATATGAATTCTGGAGGGACAATACTCCAACAGGTGCTGTGCATTCAACTTTTTCGGAAAAGCCCGATTTCGATGCTTGATAAGTTTGATTTCATGAAGCTGGTAAGAATTGCAGAAATGTTGGTACCTAACGATAATAAAAGGTCTGAGATTTTTCATAAATGTGGGTAGATATTTGAAAGCTAAATGATTGTGGATAAATTAATGAATGTGGGCTGTAGTGTCCTCTCTGTGACTGCACTTGCGAATTATTTGTATGCATTATTATCACCTCTTATATTCCCACAAAAGGACTTTGAATCAGTGTGGTGTCGATTGTTATAGTTGTCTCCTGCAAAATGTCAGCGTGGGCACATGAATAACAAGCTGCTGGTTATATTCACTTGCAGAAGTGTGGCAAATTATAATCAAATGTGCCCCATTCACGTGTAGCAATTCGCTCTAGCCGCCATTGCGCTTGCGTTATGGCGATAGCCGTGACGGGCACATCAACCGATTACGAACAGCTAATAACTTAGAATAAATATGGCGGCTTCTTGAACAGTTTATTAGCCAGAATAAATATCGCGCCCGTAAATCAAGAAGCCGTCGGATAGGTTCTCAGCGTCCGCCCTCCATTTGCGCTGCCGCTGCCACGACAGGTTTACACCGCGCGGTCACGCACGGCGACAGAGCGCACGACGGATGGCGCCGCAAAGTGTCGCCGCGTTTGGCCGGGATTGTCAAAGCATCCGGGAGATTTTTCTATCCGATATATTTTTAGCCGATAGTTTTACAAAGGTATCATCCAGGAGTGGAAACAAAATAAAATAGTATTAAAAAAAGTTATTTTATAGTTTTATCTGAATATCGTAAATATCACAATCACAAATAATGACTGGATTTAAACCCCATTTTCAGAAACACCAAATTAATACTATTCTTAATTACTACTCTTTCGATTATGGTAGAACTTTTGTATCTACTTAGGAAAGTTAATTTATATGAAAGAGTTAAGTAGAACAGTGTCGATAAAATCCTGCCGGATCCGCGCAATAGGACGATCTGCCGCGTGTCGTGTAGTGTCGTGTCGTGTATATAGTGTGAATCCACCCTAACTAAACGAAGCAGGGAGCTTTAAAGTCACAGGGAGAGGCGTTACCAGGAGTGCCCAGGGAAAAGACATGATGATTGACTGTTTCATTGCAACCTGCTTATTGCTTATTCATATCATCATACCATCAAACTGAACATCAACTACTACACACTATAAACATCAAATTACTGCGCATTTAAGTATTTTCACTGAACAAAAAAATATGTAGGTTCTACATGAAAGGATCGTCTTCGAAATATCCTGTTTTTACAACTAAAACGAATGAGATTATCATAACAAGAGTCAGAATAACGGAAGAGCATTTAATAATAATACATTTTATGAAACAATGCACCTATGTAAATGAAGCAATGAGCGTATACAAAGGAATAATTTGTGTAAGATCCATTATGTCCGCTTATCTGAAAAGAAAATTCAAACATATTCGCATTTAGGTATCATTGAAAAAATGGTTTTGGTAGGTAGATACTTAAGAATTTAAAACACCTCATAACAAAAAAGAAATCATAGGGCGTCTTTATCTTTTGAAACTTTGGATGCTCAACATAGTTTATGCAATGCTTTTGACAAGTTACCATCCCGGGACTCTGGAATGCCGGTAAAATATTCCAAGAACAAAGAGATTATAATTTTTTTTTTATTATTTCTCTCATTGAAACGGAACATAATTTTGTCATATTTATCTATAATAAAATTTACGTACATTTTCTTAGTGTGGGTTGCTCCCCTAACTAGGTCAACAAGATACTTATTAGATGACGTGTTCTGAGGTAAACATAAAAAAAGTTGTAAAAAAATAGTCATAAAAAAATGCATTCCACCGTCAATTATCAGAGCTCAATAATTGGGTCAAATGCAAATCAGCATGTTATAAACAATTTAACTGTTTTATAAAGTACCTTTTTTATGTGAATACCACACAAGAATCCCAACTGCTCCCAATCGTCTGGAGATTAAGCCATCCCCGAATGGGGTATGTTGTGAGACAGAAGGTAGTAAAGAGGGGAAAGGGATGGGAAAGAGGAAGATGGAGAAGTTCCTGGCTATTCAGGCCTGGTCACCCAACACGGCTAAAGCCATGCCTGATTGGTGGTCCATTACCAGTGCGATACTGAGAATATCTTCCACTCTATAAAAAACCATTCCTCCCACATCGATAGTTTAAAATATCAAACATCTAATATAGATGCATTTTGTTTAGTGAATAATTTAGAATTTTAGGTAGTGTGTACGGTACTTACTCGAATAGCTATCTGTTTCTCCGCGTTAGATGTGACGTAGCCCTAAGGCTTACTGAATAAACTCAGTAGGTACTCAGCATGATGTAGAGTAGCCCTATGAAGTGTAAATGTTGCCACAAATAAATCACCAGAGAGCATTATGCCACCAACAATAATAATAATTTTATCTGGATGTAAACCAGTCCTTGCAGTAAGCGAAGGCTGCTTTCAGATGATGTTTATGGTTACAGTTCGATATTGGATCTTTGCTCCTTACATTTCTACAAAATAAACCTACTTCACACCTTGTCTCATTCATGTAAACAGAAACGTGTTTATGATTTGACCATAGTAATTTCTATTATGTACACTTTTACCTGATTTTTATGAGATTGATGTTTTAGTGACTGTGAGTTTTTTTGTGGGACTAACTACCATATACATACAGCCATTTTACGTACCATTGGAAACATGTTCACCTCTAGTATCAACGTATATTCCAAAAGTTTAAACATAATTGTATTTAATTTGGTAGCATATAATTATTATTATTATTTAAAAGCATCTAATGGGAACTGTTGTAAATTTATATTTTATATTCTTCATTTTGAATACCATCTTAAAACTTTTCTCTCCTTATTCTGTATCATGAGCTTAGTTGTGTTTTTTTAAACTACATTATTTTATTAGATATTATTATTTCTGCTACCTGCAATTAAAAAAAACTGGTTGCTATTTTTATTCTGTCTTTTCTAATAAGATCATCACCTGTAGGCAGACTGATGGAACCTAAGCGCAAGCGAAATACTAAGTTTGGTGATCGCGCTTTTGGATCATCTGGGCAGAAGGGATCGGTTCTGTCTCCGACTTTGTTTTTGTTGCACATCAATGACCTTTCGACATGTGCACCGATTCATTGTTACGCGGATGACAGTACAGTTCATGATAGCTTTTTGTTTGACAAGCCCCCAAAGGGCACACAAACTCCAACGGCTCGGAGGGCTTTGAAGCAGAGAATGGACGGTTATCTCGAGAGTATTTCCTCCTGGGGTAAAAATAATCTCGTCGAATTTAATGTTTCAAAGACCCAATCCTGTCTGATTACGTCTAAAAGGGATCCAAATGATAATATAGTCTCCTTCAACGGAAGCAATCTTCCGAACAGGCCTTCCATTGATATCCTTGGTGTAACTATAAGTGACCAGCTCAGGTACGGGGGCTCCATCGAAGCCAGAGTAAAATTGGCCTCTCAGAAGCTGGGCGTACTGTACAGGGCCCGCAGATACTTTAATAGTACACAACTGCTGACCCTGTACAAATCGCAAGTGCGCCCTACTGTCGAATTTGGCAGCCATCTCTGGTCTGGAGCCCCAAAATACCTGAAAAAAACCCTTGACTCTGTGCAGAAACGGGCGGTCCGTTTGATAGATTCCCCAATCTTAACAAACGGACTGCAATCTTTAGAGCACAGGCGTCAGGTAGGTATGCTGTCCTTGTTCTATCGGTATTACAATGGAAGATGCTCTGAGGAACTAGCGTCATTGATCCCTTCGGCACCGGTGCGTAGTCGGGATACACGCCAAACGCGCGCCCAACATTTGTACCCAGTTGACACTTGTCACATGAGAACGGGTCGCTTCTACGATTCGTTCTTAAGTTCAACAGCTCGGCTGTGGAACGAACTGCCGGCCTCTGTGTTTCCTCCCTCCTACAACATGGGACTCTTCAAGACCCATGTTCACTCCTTCCTCTCCACAAAAAGACCCTCCACACAGCATCCCCAAAGATGACATAGGCCCTGAGGGAAATTATTTTCTTTATTTTCTTCAGGGCCTCCTGTGTGGAGTAAATATAAAAATAAAAAAAAGAAGGCTTGGAACAAACTCCCTCCGGAACTAAGATCCAACAAGTCCAATAGAATTCAGGTCTAAACTAAAAACTTACCTCTTTAAGCTGTCATACATTTAAATTAAATATACCATTCCTGAGAGAAGTCCAATTATATCAAATTTTCCAATTATGGCCTAAATCCTGTATCTAAATTTCGCTAATAAACAATTAGTTAATGTTAATTAAGTGTTAATCTCAAGTGAACTACCAGGTAAGTATGGTACTGTATATTATCTACATATATAGTTATTAGATTATTGTAGAAGTGTATTGTGTATTTATTCAGCGCCCTTGAAATTATTCTGCACAAAATCGGCGTTTTATAAATCATTCAAATATTATTATTATATCACACACACTTATAATTAACCTAGATGCCATGTATTGAGTTTTTTTTAATAAAATTAAAATCAAATTTAATTAGATAATTATTAATTTCTACAAGTATTTTTTGGTTTTGGTTTTGTTACAGCTGTTTCGGCTTTAATGGCCATTTTCAAACAGTTTGAAAATTGAATGGAGTTCTACGAATAGAACACAAAAAAATGTTGTTTATTTTTTTATAATCTAAAACTTATTTTCTTCTCTGTATAGTTTATGCACTTAATCATCTGAAATGTAAAAATCATGGAAAAGCCCATTGGCGAAAGGTGTCGATTATTTATAAATATAATAACGAATGAATTATAGTACATCTATTCTCCTCTATACCATGGTTTTCATTCGGGTTTGCTTGTTAACTTTTTGGGAATTCTTATTTATAGGATGTGAATATAATCTTTAATGAATTAGCTTTCACACAACTTTGGTTTTGGTTGGTAGTATGTTATTTTCTTGGGATTACCGGATAGTCCTGTAAATATAATCACAAGTTAGTTTACCTCAGGCAAAGCGCATAATAAAGATCTCTATCGCATAAAATGTGTGCGATTTTGCGCTTTTGATAGGGTTTTGATTGATTGGTAAATAACACAGCGGTTGCGCTAGAGACGGATCTTCCTCTTGAGTTAATCAATCTTCCTTATTTCTTAAGAATTTTAATGCGAATTCCGTTGAAACATAATTTAATGCTCATCAGAGGGGGACTTTATAGTGAATTAAATACAGAACTGAGCCTGCAGCGGTTGTGAAGGGTCCTTCACTCAACCCACGTCCGTAACTTCACTTTACCACTAGCGTTACACCGTTACACCGGCACGCACCTACAAAGCTATTACTATAAAAAAATCATAATATTAATAAAAAAATTACGTTAATTTAAGTTAAAATTCAAGTTTCGCAAAGGTCTATACATTATTATTTCATCATGTTCAGGTTGTTCCACAGTACTTGGATATAATCATTACTTGAATAGGACTTTCACAGAACACGAATTTTACACGAAGGAAAATGATTATTGCTAATTTATTTAGAATCTCAGAAAAAAAAAGATTTATAGCGAATAAATTGATAGGTTCTCTGATAAACGTTTAGTAAAATACGGGATTGCAGGCCCTTAGCGAATCAATTTATAGGTTCCCTGATAAACTTTTAGTAAAATATGAATGTATCATCACGATGTCGGAACATGTGTTCATGTCATCATATATTATCAATGCAAATACAATTGCGTGATTCTTAATAAATTAGCATTAATAACTTTGAAATTTGTTGTATTGTCAATACTTTGTGAAACAACCTGTCCTAAGCTGGTAAGGTAGGTTTGTCAATTGAAAATATTTTCGTTCCTCAACTTCAAAATAGGTTACTTTTTTAAAATTATTTACCTTACTTTAATTTCTTAGCTTTCGGTGATTACAATTATTACAAGTGTATGGACACACCTACACCTACCTAAATGTTTGTAAATCACGTAGCGCCGGAAAGATTTATTGATATTTTCTTTTGACAAGGGCAATAACAATTATTTACTAGTTTCTTATATACGTTATCATTAACATACTCATATAAGGTATACGCAAGTTCGTAGTAAGTGTGATAGGTGCCTGAACTGAACGTCCACAGACTCCGCAGGGCACCGGTGCATCATAATTTACTGTGGAGAAAATCACAACGTTATCATTCTATTGAACAATCTCACGTGTTCAGGAAAATCACTAATTAGTTAATACACTAGAAATGCTTACAATTTAGATTTGAATAGACACCAATGTCGCCACATTTTGGTTCTATGCCATTTAGCATGCGCTCTGTCTCTCGTACCCTTGTCTGACATCGTACGAGTATATAGCCATCCTATTTGACTTTCTTAATGATGAAGGAACGCAATTTGTATTGGAAATTTACGAAAGACGCCCACATCGCATTTCTTGTGTTATTCTGTATTATATGAGGGAAACAATGCCAGTTTTACCATCAAAGAAACAAAACTTGAAGGTAATATTATTATGCTGCGTAGGGAAAGTTTCTTGTTTGTATTCAGATAATGCAATGTAGAATTTAAGTGCTTGTAGATATTTACTGCTCTCTAAAATCAACTGCACATTAGGTAAAGAATAAGGAATACATGTATATTGAAGTACGAATAGTGAACATATGGAGTGCTTTGAATGCTTGTACCTTATGACATATACATATGTTAAATCTTCAAATGCAATCGACCATTGTATTTAAATTGCAAATTTTTTATCAATGCACTCTCACATAATATTAAAGCGAAACATGAACACTTTACGCAAGAGATGTCTTAAAACTAAAAGTAGCACGACGTGGGTAGATAGAAGCATACTAGGATTAGGTACACGAAGATATAAAAAAACAGAAGGTATTGGATAAGAAAGATGACATTTCAAAAAAGCAGAAAAAAAAATTAGAGCAGAGTCAATACTAATAACTTTTAATTGCTGTGTCAATTTTAGTTCTTGTACAAAATAATGCTGGTGGCCTATATAGAAAAGGTATTATCTTCCAATTTATCTGCTCTTATCTATGTCTATAAGAATTATCAAAACAAGACGCAATCTTATTACTTTGACACTTAAATACCGCTAACTCGTAAATCTGCATAGTGCGAAGGAATGCTAAATAAATCATAATAAAATGGGATAATGAATGGTATTTGCTACTAATTTATGTAGTATAAAGCACTCTGCTTAGCGTCACGATTAATTCAAATATTTGCTACCATTTGTCATTCGCCCCGCCCTGGCAACACTTCATTGTTGTTCGGCTGTGCCTCCGCTGATTGTTATAATAATTGCCAGGCGAATTTAAGCAGGTGTGTCCTGAATATGTTAGTCCGCCGCCCAACAGTTAAACACGTGTCCAATATGCGCTGAATCAATTGTAACTGTGACGATTCTCTCCGCACATCTTGATAAACACTAACATGTTCATTTGCTAGAATCCGGTTGATCGGGGGGGTTATTCTTCGCTGTAATTGAAATTTCTGGAGTTGACTGATATCTACTCCGTTTGTTCAGCGCGCGTCCAATTTTAGATTAAAGGCAATGCTTCGGAAAAGGTACGGGTATAATTTCGCTGTAGTTGATGGCATAATGGTTTGTGAATTGAACAGTTTTCAAAAGCAACATTGTGAGAGAATTGGTTTAAAAAAAAAACAAATTTTAACGCGTGTTCGTATCTTGATAGAATCAATCATCTTTTAAGATCAATAATAAAAAATCATTGGCTTTTTCTATGATATTAAATATTATTGAATGTAATAAACGTAATGAAATAAAATATAATGAATATTGACGCTCTTTTGTGATTTAACCATGCATCTATCGCATCCTTCAGACCAACATTATATCCGGTTTACCTAATCTAAATGACAGACAATGGAAAATTTTTTCATATTTAAAACCATTGACAATAATCAGCAAGTTCCTTCAACGACGAAAGATCTAGCAATGAGTTGCTGGAGAATACAGATCCACTGAAAGAGCATTATGAGAAATACTACTGCCAGAAACACCGATAATAACGTGATAAAAAGAGGAACAATAAAAAATGCATTTTTTTATTTTGTATTTTAAGCAACCTTTGATTACATTAATATAAACATAGTAATTGAAATATTTACACTGGGTTTGAATATATTTGACTTGTAGGCAATTAACAGAAAAAGCCCTGCATGTTCGCTAAGGAATTACTTAAAAGGTTAGTGGTAAATTAATGTAAACCCTCCACAGGGTGGCCTTATATCAACACTTCCGCGGTAATTTTATGTTACTGCACTTTCAAAATTAAATAGGTTGTGTTAAGCTCCATGTTTGTCGAGTTTGATACATCCAAGGAAGCATAAACATGACAAATATCATTTTGTTACTGACAGACGATAATTTTCACGAATAATTAAGCCCAAATATTGAATTGGATTCTGGCTCCCAACGGTGTCAGTTTACATATGAATATATTATTAGATATACACGATTCACGTTGAAATATCAAATAATATTTTAACACCATTAATGCCATACAAACCCACCGTTGCGTGAAATGACGTTGATTTAACTCAGTTTGATGACTTCCAAACATTTCAGATAAATTTTATGAAACCAACATAATTAACAAAAAAAAAAACTTAAAAAAATAGATCACTCTTATAAGTTTTAATTCTATCACTCCAAAATGATAATTCCGCATTGTGCTTCGCAAATTAAACATTAATTAGTAAGGAGTCATATAAAATACAATTCCACGGTTTGGTCCCCAAATTATGAGGTTCATTCACATGCGATTGAAAGAATCCAAAATAAATTTTTTATATACATAAATTTTAAAATGGGCATTCCTAGAGAAAACCTAAATTACGATAACGTACTTTGTTCATTAAATTTAATAAAATTATCTGATCGCAGAATTATTTCCGATTTAATCTGTTTGTATAAAATTATTAATTCAATGTTTGATACTCCTGATCTATCATATGTAATCTCTTTTCATACCCCAAGCAGGTCGGTTAGAAGACAGTACCTACCAAATTATTGTAGCAATTCTATATCAACGTCCCAATATTACACTCCTATGCAAAGATATTAGTTCTTCTAATATCTTTGCTCCTATGCGACGGATTCAACAGCTAGGAAACAAATACTACGATGTTGTTGATATATTTAGTACACCAATTTCAATATATAAGCATACCATATTGAAGTTTTTTTCATCAAGTAGTGGAATATTTTAATAAAGGTATTTAATTTGATTTGACTAACACATAATAATTTTGTCATCTGAAACAGAAAATAATATTTTGGATTTTTTATGTTTTGTGCCTACATGCTGTGTAGATCAAGTTCAGTGATATTTTAAATTTGTATTTATTTTTCTGCAATTGTTTTAAATAGTCGTTTCCTGCACTATTTTTGTGTATAATTTCTTAAATATTTTTTTTATATATATGTATGAAAAAGCCTTAATAGGCGTGAAAAAAAAATTAAAAATATCGGTAGTGATTCTGTCCTTAATTCCGTTTCAATGATCTCTAGAACTTGGTTTTGCTTTGAATTTTAGTGTCATTTTTAAAACTAGAAATGATTATTGGAACAATTTTGACAAGCGATAAAATTGTGAAATTTTCTAATTTTAAAAATAAATTAATATTATTTTTATTTTACATTTTTGACAGATGTAGTAATTTATCAAGTTTACTAACAGTGTTCATTTGAAAGGCAAATTTCTGATCATTTCTATAATTGACAATATATTTTTTTGAAGTGCAATCCTCAAAAAAATTATTTTACATAAATACTTTCAGCTTTACAGATACTGCAATTATAGTATAATATACATCCCGTCTCGTGATTTGTCACATGTCTGCGCTGATGTTATATTAAATTAGATGTCTTTTTTCAGCAGTTTTGTTGACGGTCTACGGTTCTACGACACGTTCGTCGCGCCAAGAGTGATAAAATTTTTGCTAAAATAAATAGTTAATTCTAACCAATGTCTTACTATTTATATAGTTAAGTAGAAAAGCAATACATAACATCGTAATAAATTATTAAAGGGCTTTTAAAATTAAAGCAGCACATTTGAAACGCACTACCTATGCATCCATAAAATAAGACAAAAGGCTTATTATTTAAATAAAAAATAGCATCCTGTAAGGATGTACTTGTAGCGTATTTAATGTTTATTGCGATCGTTATGCCAAGCAGTCTTTAGAAAGACTCACGGGCGCAGGACCCCACATGACGCCATTTAAAACCATTATTTGTACCTCGAAAATTTACAAAATACTCAAATAACAGCGAAAGGGAAATTGTACGTCTTAAATTTGATAAATGACTCGGGACCTCCTGTCCTTATTTATAGGAATTAGGGATAATTTAATTCATTAAAATATTGCTCGAGTCAAGCTTTATGATGCGAGGGATGAATTATTTATAATTTATGTACCTACAGTAAGTAAAAATATTTTGGAAAGAGCCATTTATATTTGTATATGCGGTTTTGGAGTCGGGGTGCGATGATGAATGGCAAAACGAGGGCGTTGTTATTTTTTCCAAAATAAATGCTTTGTGCACTCTACACGTAGAATATCTTATGCATTTAATGAATTTTAATTGACCGACATTCACATTCCGTTTCTCGGCAAGGGTAGGCAGAGAGAACGTAGGACGTTTCTTCATTCATATTCATAGATCTAATATATTTTTTTAGTTTATTTTTATTAAAAATACGCATTTCAGTTGTGTGTTTGTCCCGCGTAAGTCTAATTTTTATTTATTTTTCGGAATAAATTTATTGAGAAAAACCTCAAATTGTAATATTTAAATATTGAAGACAATATTAGTGATTTCTAAACGAAAATCTGAAACAGAAAAATCAGAAAAGGAAACGGTCACATCTGGGACACGAACCCAGGAATTTTTTTTTCTAATTTTTATTTTCGTTTAATACCCATATACGCCCAAGACTAAAGTAATCGTAGATAAATGAATAAATCCATTTAATGTAGTAGGGAATAGAGTTTTTTAACAAAAATCAAAAAAAAATATTTAATTTTTTTTATTTACTAGAAAAAAAAGTGCCGTGCTCAAATGGGGACACTGGGCTCATTCAGTATGGTATTTCTCGAAGCATGATTTTTCAATACACAAAGTTTTTTTGCATTTTTTGCACTCCCGACGTGCCTTACTATGGCAAATAGTGCATAGCAACTGTTTTGTCAACTACTCCGGAAAGTGGCCAAAACCATCAAACTGTAAACTGAGCACTACAGAGGCTGATGGGTGAGAACGTTGATTAGTTTTTTGTCGCAAGTAATAACGAGCAATAGTTCGTCGAAATTGTAGCTGGTCCATCTTCACGTCGTTACTAAGTATGTGTAGACGCCAGAAATTGCTAATGCATAGATCGAACATGTATGTAAATAACACCCACCACCACTTCTCGCCACGTATTGAAGTTCGATACGTTGAAATCGATTGATCGGCTTGATCGACATCTCCCATGCCTCTGTTGTAATTCACAAATACTTGAGGAATATTTACATCGGTTTTCTTCTTTTCGATTGAGCTCCAGCGCTTTCCTTTCCCCAATGGAAGAACATTATCGTAGTTTGTTCCCATTGTACAAGCGCTGTTATCCAGCCAGCGAACAAACAATATTTTATTGACCGTGTCAAACCGGTAGTCAAAGTCAGCACGACTTTTCTTTTTCATCTCCTTGACGGGTGTGAGAGGACATTTGCAGGTCCTACCCTCACGTAACGTTCCTGTAGCGCGATAGCCAGATTCCCATAAATCCCGCAGCAATGCGCTAGTGAAAAAAATATCGAAGAACACAACATGGTCTTTAGGATCTGTGTTTAGCTTGTTCAATAGGTTTTTCACAACTCGTGTACTCAACGGCTCATTGGTGGGTACTTGCAACTTGCCGCAATAAATATCAAAATTGTAGCAGTAGCCATCAGCACTAGCGAGCACGACAGATTTGTGTGAAACACTCCCCATTGAATAAACTTCTTCATGAGAAATTCATTCATTTCTTGCTGAGGCAAGGGTTCGCACCTTGAACATTTTATCTGATGTTTCAGCATTATCACAGAATTGTAGGTACTTTTTGATATCTAAAAATCTGTTTCTCGTCATTGCCTTAGAAACAACAGGTAGGTACATTACAGTCGTCGTCTAAAGACCAAAATAGACGTTCGCGAGGCAAAGTGTGATAACCAGATAGAGATAGAATACCCAAAAATGTTTTCAATTCACCAACGGTAATATTGATATCATGTTTATTATTTGTTGCATACAAATCAGAATATTGAAGAATCATATCGATTACTTCCTGATCAAAAATCTTCTCAAAAATTAAAACAGGATTTTTACCTTTGATATCAGTAATTAGGTTTTCGCATCGTTGTTGTACATTATTCTCTTCAAAAGGCATGTGATGGTAGCAATAGGCTCGCATTTAGGCCAACGGGGCCCAACATTGCCTTCTAGCGGAATTTGAGAAAGGCTCTTCATCAGAACTGTCCAAATCTTCTTCGTTTCTGTTTACAAAAACTTCGATATTTCCAGGAATATCTCTTGGCATGTCATTGGTAACAATATTGTCTTCATCAGTGAGGATACTTGGTTCTGGGGGAAGAGCAACGATATCAAATTCAACATCTTTTTATATATTTTTTTTATAGTGAATACCTCACAAGAGTCCCAACTGCTTCCGTCTGGAGCCAGTGAGACTATGGCATCCCCAATTGGGGGATGTTGTGAGGCTAAAGGTAAGTGGGGAAGGGAAAGAGGAAGGTGGGGAAGTACCTGGCTATTCAGATCTAGTCACTAAACACGGCTAAAGCCATTTGAAGCAACGTTTCAATTCTGAATGGTGGTCTTACACCAGGGCGATACTGGTAGTATCTTCCACTCTGGAACGTGCCGCAAATATACTATATATTATTTTAATTAATTAATTGTGAAATAACACAAATTAATCAAATAAAATTTGAGTCCTCTTCTGCCATAATAGCATCAAGGGCCTCCTGGAGTCCATGATAGTTATCGCTTACTTCAAATTGCCGTTTCGACATATTTATGTGCAGTCAAAACTCTGTAAAAAAAGAATATTTTACTCTTTATGTGCCCACCAAAGATATTAGAAGAACGAGATGTGCTATGAGCAGTTCATACTGTGTGGAATTGTTTTGCCGAGTGTCGCCGGTTTTGTTCACCAATACTACTGCAAACCTTCGCTTACGCTAAGATATCCGCACTAATACATAGAACAGATTTCTGTACGTACGATTTCTGTACGTCCCGATACCGTTCAAAGTACCCTAATTAGGTAGTACTCCGGCTACGGTCCGGCGGCCAACATAGCATATCTCGTTCTTCTAATATCTTTGGTGCCCACTGTCCCTATTTGGTTACACCAACAAAAAAAGTAGTTCACAGTTCAGTAAATTATACATTTTACCTTATCAAATTCTTATTCCAAAGTAAACAAAGTGTTCGATAAGATTATTTAGAAAAATTAAGAATTTACGGTGATCACTGCAACTCTGAGATTCACTTTATTTATGACACTAAAATACTTTTTATAAATGGTGTTAACCAAAATGTTTGATATAAAATGTAAGACACATCAATTACCTCGACAATAATGCACTGTTAGCAAAACTTACCACATTAAAAACAAAATGGTGGGTAGATTTGAAGGCGTCCTCGTTTGGGCACGGCAGGCGTAAATGTGTTAAGTATCATTTTCAAAATTTGAGCTGATCGTTTAAAGAATTCAGGTAAGCGATAAAGTAGGTACCTACTACCTGTCTGTAAGAAGATTATTTTTGTTTTTTTCAAAATTGGAACTGATTGATTACTAATTCAGACTATTCCGTGATTTTTCTTTTGTTATTAATAAAATAAACAAACATTCCTGGGTTACGAATAACCTGACAATATTTAAAATTCTCCTACTACAATCACATTTATCGGAATTGTTGCTTGCGTCGTGATGTAGGACTTGGTCCATCGAGGTATTGAACTCACGACGCCTGGGTTCCCAACCCGACAAATTTTCCAACCCAGCCACTGACTGGTTATACTTATTATTATATTAATGACTGTGGAGAAATGAACAGAAACCGTCTTCATGGGCTTAGTATGAGTTTGTAATACCTACAAAAATGAGTATTGCTAATTTATTAAGAATCTCTACAAATTAATTATATTCCGGTTACAAACGGGACTTCGAACCCTTAACGAATTGATTGATAAGTTTCCTGTTAAAATTTTAGTAAAGGAGCAATTTATTATAACGACGTCGGAACAAGTGTTCATAAAAATCATAATATTTTCGCATTTCATCATTATATAGTACCAAGGCAAATGCGGGTGCATGAACATGTATTTCGATATATGAGTATTTTACTTAAAGTTTATCAGAAAACGGCCTGCAATCCCGTTTTTAACTGAATTACGAATAATTTGAAGAGATTATTAATAATAATAGTTTATTCCAAAATGTTTGCAGAAGTAGTGCAATGCAATACGTTCCACATTTTTAAATAACAAAAAAGAAATCAGACAAATAATAATAAAATAAATTCGACAAAATAACAATACATAAGAAAGTAAAATAAATAATAAAAAAAGCGGAAAAGAAGTGAAAAATGTTAGGCACTAAAATGTGTGCAAGCAGCCGTTTGTGGAGGATATTTGACCGTTTCCAGAAGGCCATCTGGGAGGCTCCATCCAGGCATTATTTGACTGGCGTAGTCTACGCCATAAGCTTTCCATGTGGTGGCGGAGAAGTTCTCTGAAAAAATGCACTCGCCCCTCCAGGAACATTTTTGTAGCGCTGCAGTATCTCAGTAGGCAGAATAGTGAGCGATAAGCAATAAGTTAATAGATCAGCAATACTAATTTTTCTCCGTGTACAGTTCACGTGGAGAGGCGTTAACCTTCGATAAGCAGATAAGTACAGATAGACCGTTTTGAAGAGATTCTTGCTTGTGTAGTGGTATACCTAATGTAGAGTTGTACAACTATTGGTTAAGGCGAAGTTTAATGCTAAATCACTATTTTGATTAATCTTTATAACGAATCGGTGTACATTATGAATACCAAAAATATGCTTCACATAAATTCAAGGTTTTCTTATCGTTTGCTTGAGTAGAATACAAATAAAAAATAAGTAACTCAATAAAAAATATAAACGTACACTATTATAATTTTTTTTTTTCAATCGAAATTTTACGGGACGTGTTTGCCTGCTCAAGAAAAGACTAAATAATAAGTACCGGCACACATCAGTCCTCAACCTAGGTAATGATTTAAGTAAAACACCGTGAGGTGTTCTATCCAAACCATCATAAAAGAAAGACGATTCAAATCAAAATTCACATTTTAATTACAAGTATTGTACTGGTATACAGAATGTACAAAGAGGTGTAGCTTATAGATACTTCCTTTTTTTTTACAGCCAACCCAATTCACAAAAAATAGTTATATGTATTTCAATATAACTGGGTTTTAATATACAGATAGAAAACTAAAACAATCGGAATTTTTTCAGCGATAATTTCAGATTGGAGCATATTTTGCAACATCGCGCCATACGATACTACTGCTGCAGTAGTGGCCAGTTCAATTGGTAGTCAGCAGGAATCGGCCAGCCGCTAGGTTGTCAGCATCAATGGCTAATTCAGTAGCCAGGAAGAATTTGCCAGCCTCTAGGTTGTCAGCATCAGTGCTGGTTCAGTCGGTAGCCCGGAATAATTGGCCAGCCTCTAGGTTATCAGCATCAATGGCTAATTCAGTTGGTAGCCAGGAGAAATTGGCCAGCCTCTAGGTTCTCAGCATCAATGCAAGAGGAATTGGCCAGCCTCTAGGTTGTCAGTATCAGTGGCTAATCCAGTCGGTAGCCAGGAGGAATTGGCCAGCCTCTAGGTTGTCAGCATTAATGCAGCAGGGATTGGCCAAACTCTAGGTGATCAGCCGCATTGGCTAGTTCAGTCGCAGGTATTCACCGGCGGCATGGTCATTTGATTATAAGGGCCGGCACACGGAGACGCCCCATTATTGTAATGATGACAGATGCGTCTGGCTCAGCTGATAGAGTGCCGGCAGTAAACAGCTCGTTGCACATAGTTGTAATCTTTAAAATGATTATGCCGTGATGTAGGAACAGAAGCGACTACAGATTTCAGTTGAAACTCATGAATTTATAATTTTAAATTATAACAGATCGCGTTGTAACTGCAGGTGTTCCGTCCACTCTTGGTAATTCTTGAATGGTCAATATTGTGTTTTTTTGCTATTTATAAATTCTCCTGCAAGCGTTCTTGTGACGTCAATATCATCACCACAATTTGTTTACGTTTTAGACGCAGGTGTTTTTAGGTGCGAATAATATTTCGCCCAGCGACTGGCTTTGTCGATATTTTAATTCCGTTTTAGAAAATAGAGTTATCGAACTGTTTCATGTTCGATCTAGTCTTTTTTGATGCATTTTTTAACTGGTAAATATTACAACTTGGAAAAAGGGGTCATCAAACTTGCAGTTGTGCATTTTAGCTGCAATTGATATTAAATGCAATAAAATAATTGTTCATGTTCGATACAGAAATGAATGAACGCGTAAAGGACAAAAGTGACAGTTTCACTTGATTAACTCTTTTGCTTTCTTACAAAATTATTTACAAAATAAATAAAAACCAGTTTTGTGCTTGAAATTGAACGTTTCCAGACTCCGTTTGTCAAGCGATTTTAATGCCTATTGCCTTAAATAAAAGGTAAAGCAAGAATATGCACATTTTTCGGCTTGTACCTTCCTCTTAGAGGGGGACTGCTGACAGATGTTCATTCTATCTAAAACCAATTTGAACCACTACCTATCAGTGTGCACAAATACATTCAAACAAACGCTCTTTAAAATCATTTACAATAACACGAAGGTTTTTTTTATTTTTTATATATTCAATAATATTGTTATTAGGTTTATAAAAACAGTTTATTTTTAAACAAGTTCTGCTGTGTAATTATTATTACGCGTGACAGCTGTTTCGCCCTCTGAAGGCATTATCAAACTGTCTGATAATGCAGTTTGATAATGCCTTCAGAGGGCGAAACAGCTGTCACGCGTAATAATAATTACACAGCAGAACTTGTTTAAAAATAAACTGTTTTTATAAACCCAATAACAATATTATTGAATATATAAAAAATAAAAAAATAAAATGGAGTTCTACAAATTAAACTTAATAACAATAAATAATAACATGAAGTTTCAAAATCATGTGCAGTTTGTTTCAATATATTCTTCATTTCCAAACTCGATCTGATATACTTACAAACATTTTTTTTACTATGATAATTAATCCCACAACATGTGCCCATTTTTATGTAATGCGGTGTCGTCTGCGAAAACGAACCTTATGATTTCTAAATATGAGTAGTTTCGACCTTACCGTAAAATAAATAAAATATAATATCGCACACGTTCAGGGCGGTTCTTCGTTTATTCTTGTTTGTTTTCTCTCTTGTACGTCTGCCAGTTGATAAATTCTGTTAAAACGTGGTTATTGCAGTCAAGTTCTTTCTGCAGTAACAGTCCTTAAACAATGGCGTAATACTACGTAGGTACGTAATGTAAAGTCACTTAACAATACTTCTTGTAGATAAGTCATTTATTACTAGACTCAAATTACCCTATAAAATTGCGGGCCTATAAATCTATTCCCCATGGCACATTATTGCACATAAGTCAGGGGTGTGGTAATATCGCGCCTGAAACGTTTGGACTCCCGTATTCTCGTGGAAGTAGACACATTCACACATTTATCACGATGAAAAAGCAAGCCCGTTAAATTGTTACGGGAGTTATGTGTAAGAAAGGTATTCATTTGAACATTGTGGTTTTGATTAATTGCACTTATTTTATTAAAGTAATTATTTTCAACATAAAATAATGTCATTATATTTACACTACTTGCAACGAATATGACAATAATGAAAAATCATTACAGAAAATTATTTAAACATTTAAATTTATCATAAAAATAAAATTAATAAACTGTCATAAAATCATTTTTGATAAACATACATAAATGTGGGACACGTTAATAATAATTTAAACTAACCTATGTTAGATTTTAGGTTAAAGTGATTTCTTTTTTAATGTTTATTTATAATTAATGTTGTCCGAAACGTTGGCTAAAGAAATAGGTAGCGCAACACGGCGTAGTGCCCCAAAAAACATCTAAGTTTGAAATTTTGTATCGGTGGACTCTTTCGAGTTTTGCGAGCTGAATTACTACGAAGGCTGAATTTTTATATATTAAGATTAGAAACCAGTTAGAATTTAACTGAACCATTTGGAATGCATTTTATAATATAAGATGTTGTCCTGCCGCAGACCGTCTTCTATGTATGGTAGTTTAAATTTATGTTTGTATGTATTTTTGAATGAGAAATCTGAAAAAAAACCAAACGGTGAAAAAATATTTTTTTTTCATATTTTTATTTGGATTCAAATATATCCTATATTTCAATCTGGAACCAACCATTAGAATTTATAAAATTTCATTGAAATCAGTTGTGGGGTTTCGGAGATTAGCGTGTACAAACACTGTGACAAGTGAATTTAATATATTAAGATTACCACGAGGAAATCCATAAATTTAAAACAAAAAATAAACCCATTAGATATATACAAAAACATTTTAAAATAATATTTTTTAAATATCGTAAAGCAACTCATTTCTTGCGATTTTCATGGGTTTTCATGTAATTTCCCTAGGAAAATGTAGTCGACACAGAACTGAGACCGCCGCCCGCCGACACTAAATTACT
This sequence comes from Hesperophylax consimilis, assembly GCF_061612785.1. Lineage (NCBI taxonomy): Eukaryota > Metazoa > Arthropoda > Insecta > Trichoptera > Limnephilidae > Hesperophylax > Hesperophylax consimilis. The sequence continues at coordinate 1,760,084 of NC_142838.1, read as the reverse complement.
ATGTGTGCGCAGGTAATTTGCCAGCGGTGAAGTATTATGGCGTATGCGCCTAAAGGCAATTTGCGAAAAATATGCATTTACCTTCCACCGTAGCCGATTCGTTTAACCTACGATAATCTCTTGAACACTCTTATTGCTCCAAAACTCACATTGCTCTGTAAAGGTAGTTCAAGCCGCAAAAACCATGTTTTCAACATTAAAATCTTCTTTTATTTGGAGAGCACCAGATTCCTGAATTTCTTTTTTTTACAAAATCTATTGGTCGATACTCTCTCAGTATATTCCTGATGAAAGATAACGATTCGAAAACGAGTTTTTGCTGTCTTTACTTACCAGAATAAGACAACTACTTAAAATTAACACTGCAATAGATCTACAATCAATTTAGTAGAGCAGTATAAAAGTTATTGAATTTCCATAAAAAAGTGGTGAATGCAGACATTGAGATATTGACAGGTTAAAATTTGTAACAAACAAGCATCATTTATTAAAAGGAATCCGTGGAATAACCGGGATTAGCAATTTACCATTTACACAGGCCAATACTCAAACAGGCTGTAGAAGGCCGTTAAACAGCCCTGTCGATCATTGGGGCGGATAATTAATGTGTTTGATTACTGATTATTTGTATCTCTGGGCTATTAGTTGAATTGTCGGCCATTAAAAGGTTTACAACTGTCGGGAGTGTTTCTCAAAGAAAGGGGAATCGCACGCGCCGAGAAAAGCTTAGGGCGAATCCGTTTTACAGTTATTACTTTTTCCATTATACATACATTCTTGAATAGTCATTGCTGTAAACTTATAAGTTAAAACTCAAAGCATAAGGTTCGGCAGGTAAATATAGTGATCCATTCATTGGCATCATATGCGTTCAATCCAGAACGATCAGCTGAATTAATATTTGTGTACATACACCACAACAGCAATTGAGGATATACATAGCACCTATGGGCGTGGAAAAATGTTTGGTTTGGTATTCTTTGCAGGTTATTTTTCATCTTTTTCCTTTTAAATTATGGTATAATATGTTGTATATATTTTTTTTTCATCATTTTCCTTTTATAATGTAATTTTTTTTCTTTCTGTCTTCTCTCCTTTTTAAAATAATAGATTATTATATTTTTTTGCGATTAAATATCAATGTACATCATGGTCACTCTACATGTTTGCTACATTGTACTGATATGAATTGGCTGGAATTAGATTAATAGGTATCATGCAGGTACCCAATTCGTAGAAACGTGTAAATGTAACAATATTATTCTCTTAATATATAATCTTTGTGTTATTTTAATTTTATTATTTTGTAAAATTATTAACCCCAACAATGGCTTGTCCTAGTGAGGTTCAAAATTCTAACTTAAAAAAGATACAACGTCTTTACAATTAAACAATAAACAACATTTTTTTTGTAAAAAATACTTCTTAAATAAAAACGGTCAAGTTATCTACCACACCCAATAAACAGTGCACCTTTCTCTTTAGAGCTGCTATTATATGATCACTGTGGACTTCAACATCACCTTTAAACTTATTGTGTTAAAAAGAAATCGCTGAAGATTGCAAGAGGAAAACACTTTTGGAGGTCGCGAAGACGGGAAAATAACAAGTCATCATAAATAAAATTGGCTCAGGGCCCAGAGGTCTTGGACTCAACCAAAAAGTCGATGTTTGTGTTTTGTGCAGGGATTAAAGAAATATTAAATTTCAGCATTTAAATAATGTGCAATATACAAATATATAACTATTACCTGTGCTTGCTCCTCACTATGCAGTTGGTACACATAATAAAAAGATACAACAAGTCAGAGGTAAACGCTGCTGTAGTAATACAATTAATATACCATTTAGACAAAACATAAATAACACATGCTTTGGACAAAGACACCAAAAATACCAGGCACTAAAAGTATTCAAAAATCCTACACTCTCTACAATAAAAACAAAAAACATTTCACATACAAAACTAAGACTTAAGATTAAAGAACAAACAAGAATTAACTACAGACATATTGCGTATCTGTTTTATTACTGTCTTCATTATTTTATTTATACTAGTTTACTGAATTATTTTTTTAAATTTGTTTTATCATTTATTAAAGCTCATTTAATTTAAATTACATTAAATTTAATAAAATTTCAATAGGTCAATTAATTTTATTTACATACATAATATGTGTAAAAATTAAATATATTACATTGTTACTTATATAATTGTAAAATGGGGACCTTGGAACGGATAAGCATCCAGTGTGGCCCACAATACGAATGCTAATGTATCAAAATGAAATAATACAAATGGATTAAAATCTTTCCTTTTACTCGTCTAACAGAGAACACTTATTTTCGTCCTCTCGTAAGTACCTTAGATGGTTTTGGGTTATTTTGTGTAAAAAAAAATCATAAAAAACTCCAAAGGTTTCCTTCTTTGAGTATTACCTGTTCCAAGATCTTCCCTCGTACCTGTTCTCTTTTCTTATAATATCACATTCATAAATCGTAAATAAATATACACGCATTTTCTATAACATGATGTAAATGCGTGGGAAGCTTTTTGTGTATTTTTTGGTTCTATTTTTATTCATGGACTAAGTACCCTGAGTTATAAAATCAGCAAATACTGAGAAGTTCACTTATGGGGAATAAACCCTTGACCTTTAGGCCATGAGCAAGATTGCGCCCACACGTCCACTTCTTCAACAAAACCATAATCGTGGAAGTGGGTACCAACCAAACTACTTGCACTCACTATTAGAAAAGGTAAAGCCCTTTTCTGAAATATTTTCTACTTCAGAATATTTACGAATTTATGAGAGAAATTGTTGAAGTATAAATAATACTCCCAATCATATTGAAAAACAAAGTTTATTTTTCTGAAGAATCAAAAATTCGATTATATATAGTAATAACAAACTTTTCACGAAGCAAAACATTGAAACGTTTAAAATGATTTTGCTTGTTATTATTTCCCATATTTTTTTAATGCTTGACCAAAATCAATGTTTTTTTTGTTTGTAACCTTCTATTTTAAATTACCTCTAATATCAAAAAAGTTGAAATTAATACTCCTAAGTTTTTCAAGTGTCTTTTAATAACGCTATAAAAAAAAATAGAAAACACATCTGCCCTGATGAGGGACACTAACGTTGTCCTAAACGTAGGCTTAAGAATGAGTTAGCTAAATTAAAAAAAAGTGAATCACGGAATGTTTTTTCCTAGGTTATTGTTATTTATGTGGTTTCTTAGCCCTTTGCCTTAGTTATTGGGTCGACAACAATTGATAACACAAAAATAATAACGCAATTTGCTCCAAAACTTAACAAAGGCTTTCTTCGTTCAATATTTCTTTATACGTAGGTCCTCCAAACAAAGCATTACTACTGAATCATCGATTGTACAGTGTACATGCGGCGTATCAATCAAAATGCACTTTTTATTAAAATAAAATATGTGGCTCTAAGAATGAGAGCTAATCAGCAACACTACATCTCTCCAGTTCGCCTCAATAGGCGGTTAGTTCCACACTCCACACTTCCACACTTACACACTTCCACACTTACACACTTCCACAGTCTCCTTGGTGACTTGTCTCGCATTATGGGATCGTGATTTACCAATGGCTACTGATTGCCGACACGCGAGACCTTCATTTCGTTTCTTAGAATGTTTTCATTTAACTTTAATTCAACGAAATTGAATGCTTCACCTTTTTATAGGGCTGTGAAGTCCTGCGTGAGCGGAGATTTTACTGATCGAAACTTCGATCCAATCTTCTTTAGCTGTTCAGGACATTCATGTAGATTTTATTGCACCCTTTTAAAAATAAATGTCATGCCAATTCGATCTACGGCTGTGGAAATCTTTTATTTCTGTTGTGTTTTAGATGAATTTATTTCATTAATTTCAAATATAAATCCATTACTTCATAATAACTAATTCCGGACACTTCTGCGCTTTGCTTAGGACGATATAATTCCTACAAATATAAGTAAATTTAATTATTTATGTTTTTGTTGGGCTGAAAATTTTCGGAATAAAAATTGATACATTTATGAGTTTTAGACACTCCTTGCTGATTCTTGTTCTAAAAAATTATATACATAGGACCATGGTTGATAATAATTCTCAACAAACTAACAAAATTAGTTACTTTATTGTTTCTTCTTTTTTCCAGAATAATACCGTGAGAATAATAGTTTCTTTCCCATTAATGAAAAAAGTACTGCTTCTGTTAAAGTGTAAGCTATTTCATTCTTGTTTGAATACTACAATAATATTGTTTTTTATGCTTTCTTCGAAAGGTTTTGTTATGTAGTATAAAGGTCATTCGAAGAACAAGTAATATAATTCCGTAACAAAAATATACATGTGTTATGTACTATCTTATTATACTCATTTGTAGAACTTACTAAAATAATGCTCAGTATTGCATTTAACCTCGTTTAATTTAACATAATTAAAGTACAAGTCATTTTATTTACATACACATATTGTGAGATAAAATTGTAAAATGGGGGCCTTAGCACCCAGTGAAGCTCACATTACCAAATAACATTTTATACTTCAAAATACTTCTGTTGTATCAATAAAAAAAATGTAAAAATGCTACTAGAAGTAAAAGCCTACAAGGCGTCAATAAATAATAATCGAAATGAGAATACCGCACAAGGGTCCCAACTGTCCATAGCCAGTGTGACAGGGGATGCCTAATTGGAATCACTAATACAGCTTAAGCCATTTCAAGAAATGCGCACGGTTTCGATTTTGAATGTAGGTCTTTCACCGGGGATTACAGAGAAAATATTCAAGAAAAAACATACAACATATTTTTATTGGAAAAAATCCACGGATATTCTAAAATCGGAAAATTGGTACTATCTGTACGGCATTACAAATATTACGGCATATAAGAACGAATAATTTCTAAAAATAATAAATCGCTTAAAAGATTATGTAATGTAATGTCATTGAAAACAATATAATGTTTAAAAATTTACAATTATAATACATTCAAATTAGAATGAAAGAAAATATACGTGAACCATGAGCCTTGATAATAAATAAATGCGAAAACAATAAATAAAAGGACGATCCCAAAAAAAACCTATGCTTTAAAATATATGCTTACGCATACAGTACTCTAGTTCTGTGTTTTGGAATTCAAAAATTGGAACAAAACTTAATTTTGTGGCACATCTGGAGGCTCAGTGGGGACTAAGCCCGTCTGCACGACACGTCTAAAACTTTTAGCCGTAAAGTCGATAATTGTGTCGAATTCCTCTTATCGATCTATCTTCCCGTCACTAGCTACTCTCTACTCTCTATTCTCTACTTGCTACTGTTGGTTCACAAATACGTAATCCCTCTGAAGTACGATCTTTGCCTGCTACAAACAGGAAGAATTCTCGTTAAATTTTAATTAAAACCACTGAACAAAAAGAGACGAAGCTTCGAGATATATTACATTCCTGACTGCAATAGATGGATGCACATTTTAATCAAATCAACTCAATGGTCTTCAAACCGTAGAAAAAATTCTTCTAACAAATTTAACCACGGTGTAAAAATGTTAGGTTTGGTTCCCCCTAATGTCGTAAAATAAGATAATGTATTAAGATATTTTTACAAAGTGTTGTGTAACTTATTCCTCGGGTTTTAGTCTCATTATGAGTTGGTATGACGGGCTATTAGTATAATTACGTACTCGGCGTTTTAATGATAACTATTCACGTTCCTAAAAGTATCTTTTATGTCATGTGACACATTCTTAGGAAACTGATCCGATAAGTTTTTTGAAATTTGATGAACCTGCCTTAGTTAATGATTATGTTTTACCAAATAAGTAGGCCACTTGCGTGCATTTTATAATGATTCCTTATTATTTTTTTTATGAAATTCCACAGTTTTTTATTATATATCAACATCAAATAGAATATAGAATACAAAGGTTATTTTTACGAATTCCGATCCTACGGTAGATATTAAATCCTTTTTTTCCATTTTTAATAAATTATGTCTGATCTTTCCGGTTTGTAAAAATATTCGATTTGTTTGAATTCGCAGATTTTTTGCTAAGAAAGGAGAAAAAATTCAGGTTAGGTGAAGGGTATGAGGGGTGGGTATGAATATAGGGGTCAGTTTGTCCAGGAGTGAGGGACATATTAATACATTCCTCCCACTGCGGCGCAAGGCAATGGGGCGAGAGACAATTTGGAGAGATCAAAGGGTCTCCCCAAACCAGCCTCTCCCGATCTGGAACGCCATGCAGCTGGAGGGCAAGCGTATCCCGAACACACCTCACCCGATGAACTCGGGTACCCCCGATCACCAAACGTAGAGAACCACTTGGGGTGACCTGTGGCAGAGATGCTGGTTATCCAATAAATGGTTCTAGGGGCGGCGGTACCCAACCCCGCCTCCCATATTGAAAATGAAACAGAATGTCTTAGAATTTTTGGATGAATTTTATTTTTTTAATAGTGAAGCTTGTGGCCCATTAAAGTTTTTTTAAACATTGGTGATTCAATATTTTTATATGGTACCATAACAAAATATTTATCTACCTTTATGACATACTATTAAGATAAATTTGTGTTGGTACTAAGAAGTAACTTTTCTTCTTCTGGTTTGCTATTACGATATCGAGGGTTGGTTAAAAACAGGTCTTTTTGTTGAAACCAGGAAAATTATTCTTCTTGAGAAAAGAATAGCCACAAAGAATTTGAAATAGCTACAGATAAACATCATTCATAGCTAAATCAACGGAACGTATTAGAAAGAGATAGCAACTCAAATAATATGTGTACGGGTGAAACGGCTATATTATTAAGAACGCCCCTCGTTTCTCTTGCCTCCTCGCGACAACAGATTCGAGCTCGCTGTGACGTCGACGAACATTTTTGTATGGAATTCATGCTGAGACTGCTCGCCGCGCAAATGCTCGCCCGTCAGTGGGTCTTGATGGTAAAACAAGCGAGCAGAGTAGTAGAGTACGATGTACTATCTGTCCCTCATACTGGTTGTTCCATACTCTTATGTGTTTCTGCGCTCACTGTCTCACTTTATTTTATTCGGAAAGCATTGTGAATAATTGTATTCATTGAAATTATAAGTATTTTTTGAGTACATGCGAATAGTTAGAATCTCCATTTGTACTGGACAGGAGACCGCACAAGACTGTAGATTTGGGCTCCGGGTCCAAACCGTGTCTTCAACCGATGGGAATGCTCCTTTACGGCCGATGATGATGATAGTTGTATAAATTATAGGAATCTGCCTCCCGCACCCGATGCTCGGTGAATTTTGGGCACTGGGTGTGCTGTCGTCTCTGTTGGCTTCTGGAGTTTGGCGGTTTTCCTAGGCAGGGCCGGCTGGTCTTGAAGAGGTAACACCAGAAAATTTGGAGCAGGAGACTAGGCGAGGTGAGGCAGTTGGAGGGCAGGAGTTACTTGTAGAAATAAAACACTTGTTTATGATGGTAAAGTTGAACTGATTTTATTTTATTTTTGTCGCTGCTTATATCCTATAAGGTTGACTCGCAGCCGACATTTGGCTATCGACCAAAAAGGGGGTGAGTATTTTACCCGCGCCACATATGCGTTCATAAGCCACAGCAAAACTTCGCATATTCATTTTACCGGTGGATTAGCTGAAGGCAGACGCTTGAAATTAAGACTTTGCAAAGATTTTGCAAGCTCGCCTGTATTACAATTACATAGTTTTATTACATAGTAGTTATAACAATGTGTATTTTGACAACTAGATTTTTAGTTTGTCAAGATACGACAAAAAAATAAGAAATATTTGTAAAATAAAATGAGGAAAGATTCACTACGCTACGAGGTTCCTGGATTTTTGTAGAGATAAATATGTAAATTTATTATAAAAAAATGGTTACATTAAATCGTTAAAAAAAGGCATTTTAAATATCTCCTCAGTGGTAGCATATCGCAAATAGTTTTTATTTGACTACCGCTGAGGAGATGTACAAGTTAAAACAGGTATTATTAATATTTTGTAAATTAAAATTTAGTTAGTAAAATTTGCAAAAAAAATAATTGAACATCGTACCGCTCGGCCGGGGTACGTGCGCGATACGGTATCGATGCTTTTCGGGGTCAGAATTTTAGGGCAATTTTGGCCGAAACGGGATATAAATGAGCAGTGGCGGGGAGTTAAGATTTTTGCTCGAGATTGATTTGTGCACATCTGAAAAGCACAGGTAGGCACATCTCAAAAAACGAGTCTAAAGCGACGTGTTTGTAGCAGTCGATGACAGCTTGTCTGACCAACAGCCTTATGTGCGATACTAAACGAAGTAAATTATCAGATAGACCATGCGATCACGCGCGTTGTCTCAGTAATCTATCTTCCCTTTTAATTCATCTAAGGTTGAAATTGCGTTCTTAATAGGAAAGCATTTATGAATCGAGTCATATATTATTTGTATTACTGCAAGCCTTTTTATATGTACCTATATAGGTGTTGTTGGGTGTGAAGCGGTGGCTTAAAATTGAATAAAATGTGTTTTATAAAAGAAAGTACATACTTTATATACCTCTCGTTAATTTATAACGATGAGCAAACCTGTTTCGGAACATTATTGAAACTGACGAAGTCATATTTGTGGCGAAACCAGTTTGTGTGTTGCAGTTTTGTTTGTTGCCACAAAACACGAATATTTGCTAAAAGCTGTGTCCTTTTTCTTCTTGTGATATTATTTCAAACCGACAAATACATCAATTAAACCGATATGTAGCGCAGTGTAGATTCCATCTTTGCTAATATACCATCCAAGTCATCAAACTGTTAAACAATCTCAACGAAAGCACGTACAATATACATAAAGACGTAATGATGGCTTAAACATTACCCTTGCGGTATTGTTAGGCGATTGATTGAAAGCGCTAATTAATTTGTTTGGGAGCTCCCGTACTTGCGCCTGCGTCTTGTTAACTTAATGAACACTACTTATCAAAGTTAATAACTTCACCATAATTTCCTGTTGCTAACTGTACCTGCACATACTTTTCTGATTGACAAGCTATAAGGCAATTGCTCTTCTCTCTTGCTTGGAGAACATTTGAATAGAGGTACAAAATATTTGCATATTACCTACATTATTATATTGTGGCCATTTAGAAATATTAACTATAATACAACAAAGTATTTGTGCTGATGCTGCCAAAGCTCTCAAACTACCGACACAATTATTTATCAAAGCTTTTCAGCTCTTGACGTTTTTTCAATTGGCACAGTGGGAAATTAAGTGCTGAGACCGGGAGGACTTGTTTGTTTTTTTTTCTTACCTGCACACCCTAATTATCTTACTATGAATATAGTTAACAATATTATGTAAAATTTGAATCAAATGTGAGCCGGGTACAAAATACAGGGAACAAAAAGAATTTTTAAAAGAATATACATGAAAAAAAGTGGAAAGAATACGTCATTGAAACATATTAAATTTGTTTTTAACGAAGCTATTCTTTTTATGGATCATTTCTTATTAGAGATTGATTATGATCAAATTTCCTCGCGGAACGGAAACCCCATGAACTCAAGTAAAGTTCTTACCACATCATTTTGCGTTAATTTGCCATCCTTTCCCTCGTCTTCCTTCCATCGCTGTATCATTGGTTACAGCTTGCATTTGGTATCTACTATAATCACATTATCTTCTGGTGTTATTGGTTCTGTAACCTTGTATTTGGTACTTGTCAATATTTACCAATGTTTGGTAACTCAACGAAAGAACATCTATAACAGTGACCCTATCTGCTCGTATCATTGGTTCTGTATCCTTGGTTTGGTATCTGTCTCCATTTTTTTTTTTTTGGTAATTCAACAAAGAACGTCTACAATAGTCACCCTATCTGCTCACGGTATTATGCGACTGCGCCCATGGATTCACGTTTCGAAAGAAATTTTAAGTAGAAGACATAAAAACCGTCAGCAAAAGAATTGGATCGCAAATCCGTTCCAGGGAAATGTGGTGAATAAGATATCGACAAAGGCCAATGAGGGACTGACCTATCAGTGTGAATATTTTATTATTTGGGGTTAGCGTCTCCTATGGTCTTTTCAGAATCAAAAGGTTGCAAGCAATCATTTGTGTTTTAAAGGAAACTGTCACTTCTCAGATGCGTAATATCATAGGTTATTGTTTGATTTTTGATAAAGATACTTAGGTTCCTGTAAATGTCGTATATTGTATCGTATATTTAAATGAATTGATTTTAAAAACTAACATAAATCCAATGCGTTGGAAAGAGGAAGAAAACGGACGTTCGTGTTATTGTATAAGTATACCAACAACCCGGAATAAGTGGAACTATTAAAGGAATCCCTATTGACGGCCTCCGTGGTTGAGGAGTTACGATCCTTGTCTACGAATCCGGAGGTCGCGGATTCAATGCTAAGTGTGCACGCATAATTTTTTTTTATTCATTTTTCAAACTTTTTATTACTTATTCTGCCCCAACTCCTTTCTCTCCACACTACCGTCAGCATCACAACATACCACAATTAGGGGTGCAATAGTCTCACGGGTTCCAGATGTTAGGAGCGGTTGGAACTACTCGCTTAGTAATGAAAATACTTGAAAAACGTGAAGAGAATCCTGTGAGACATAAAGGAAGTTAGAGAAGTCAAATATGAAAAAAAAGAACTGGAAGGATGGGAAGTAGAAACTCATCTATCCGGATCTGGTAGCATGACTAAAGTCTTTTCAAGCACCATTTTATTATTAAATAGTGATATCTTACCATGACAATCATCGGTATCTGCCACACTGGAATGGTGCTCAAATGATATTTTAAATGTTAGATTATTTTTAATAAAGGTATATCATGTATCAAATAATTATGCTTAAATGAGCTTCTATAACTAATTTCGTTCAGTTTATTTATTATTGATAATAATTTTCACAAGCACCATTGTTGAGCCAACCACAGAAGCTTTATAGCTTGAGGCAGACAAAGCTGCATTCCTCTGTTTTTTATTTATTTATCTCTTACGAGGTATTTTAAAATAAAGACGCTATGGCATACCTTCCTCTGCATACATATTTATGCGAAAGACAACTATGCACTATAATTAATTAAATATTCGGGTTCATCATCTCGAAAAAGACAGCAAGGCAAACCTCACATAATTATCAATACGTAGTAAAGCGAATAGACAAGCTAAAATACCTAAAAATACCTTACTACCTTTGAAAACAGATGCTCTAATTTTTTAGCTAGTTAAATTAATGTTATATTATATTTAAATTCCCACTATATTAAGTCCACCAAATATCGGCTCAAAGAATTATCAGAAAAAAGAACTGACTAGTATTTTGAAAAATATCGTCATAATGAACGGGGTGTCTGGGGGTAAAGCGAGCTTAATTCGGGAGATGATTGTAGAAATAACAAAGAAAAATATCTTTTTAAAATTTCAATGTCTTTTTTTCCATGGAAAAATATTTATTTTCCCATTCAACGAATTCAACTTTTCTTACCTAAAACCTTAAAACGTTGAATTTTGAAAAAAATTACGAACTTTTTTTACTTCTACTGTCATGTAGAATCACTAGAATTAGCGCACTTTACCCCCGTGCACCCTGTAGAAGTTACTGAAAATACCCTTCCCAAAACTTGAAGTTGAGCCTTGGCAGTTGCTGAAAACCTTATATTCAAAACCTAGTTCGCCTCGGCGAAGCGAGGAGGGCTAGTAAAATATTGTTTCTATGTTTTTATTTTTATATCTTACAATATCAATATTTGTAGTAATTAATACAATATTAAAGAAATTAATAATGGGAACAAATTACCGTAGGTTATAATTATTTAAATTATTATAAGCAATAATTAGTCGCCTGTAATATAAATACAAAATGAAAACAACTCCCGAGTAAAAATAAATGCCGCCGACGGGGACGCCTTCTGATGTCTTGATGTTAGTGCTAAATTTCTTACTCGATGGCGTCGAGACATGGCGTGACATATTATATCTACATTTGTTGGTGTAATTTTTTGACTGGTTAAATATATATATACATATATATATATTTTTTTAATGATAAACTAATTTTATAAGACAAGGTTTTTATGCGTAGTTAAAAGGATAATAAATTATTGTAAGCAATAATAAGTCGCCTGTAACATCAATAAAAATTGAAAATATCTCCCGAGTAAAAATAAATGCCTAGTTATTGCTTATAATAATTTATTATCCTTTGTGCTATGCATAAAAACTTTGTCTTATAAACATTAGTTTATCATAAAAAAAATACATAAAATTATTTAGCTTATATTTGAGTTAACCCAATCAAGTTTCGTACTAAGAAGGGCATTTATTGAGTTAATGATTCAAGATACCGTACCTCGTCTTCAATGTGTGCAGGATAATATTAAATAAACAAAATTGTATCTTAATCTCTCATCTGGATTTGTCAGGCTTACACTTGAATGTAAGCATTGAATCTCTGCCCACACGCAGGAACCAAATCACCTCCCATCAGATAAATCACCTTCATTCTAAGATTGAGAATCGAGATGTGAACAAATAATTCACGGTCGATAAAATACCTAGAGAATTATTTAATCGACTTTAATCGACCCGTGTAAAAAGTGTGATTTAAACAACACTCAACAAAATATATTTCTGGGTAATGCGTTTCAACCTTTTAATGTGATTTTAAACTTGTTGATTTGCCCTTTCATGTCAATGAACATGTCGATATGTCCCGTAGGTATAAAATGCCGATTAAAAGTTATTTGTAATCTTGTACATTTCTCACTTATTAGGCTCGGTTCGGGTGGTCCCTTTCTGTCAAAACATTTTCACTTTGGTGACATTTATTATTTTTGTCACGAGTCCGCTTGTTCCATCGCAATAAGTTTTCTTATTCTTTCCTGTGAAGGTGACTCGAATAACAAGATACACTTTGACGTATCTTTTTCTTCGTTTCCGTGAGTATTATTTTTTTAACATGACGTACATGGAACATGATCATATATCTTCCTTGAAACAAATATTGTAAACAAACGCAAAATAATACGTAGGTACATGTTAATTGTTACTTATACTGAAACTTCTCAGTATAAGTAACAATATTATTATTAATCAGTTATACTGCATGCATTATTCCTACCATGACAATTTTTAAAGGAAAACAATGATTCTCGGGTTACAAATAACCTCATTATAAAAATTTCCTGCTATCATTACGGTAAGCGGAAAAGGTTGCTTGTGTCGTGATGGAGGACTTTGAAGGCTTTGAGGGAAGTTGAAGCATTAAACTACCAATAATAAACCAAATTTAACGATGCCAGCTCAACCATTGACCGGACCTTATAATGTCAAATTAAACGATGCCGGTTCAACCACTGGCCAGAACCTTATAGTGTCAAATTAAACGATGCCAGGTGACAAAAATATTTACTATGGATACCTACTTACATGTTTATTGTTCATAATTCTTAACTGGGCGAGTACCTACTATACTCGTAACGATTTTAGAAATTATATTTTTTTTACTGGAGAGTTGTCGCAGTTGTAGGTAGGTACTTACACGCTTTTGAAAACATTTTTTTTAATCTTCAATATTCAGAATATCACATTGTGGCGTCATTTAAATTTACTGAAAATAAATCATTTTGGGCTTACATCACTATTTAATCAAAATAATCGATATTTTTCAAAAGGTTCTTCACCAGGATGTAAAAGTATTGCGCACTTACTCTGCCTTGTATTGAGAATAATACGAATAAATAGCTATAGTAATATTGCCAATTATAAATCTAGCTATACCCGCCCATGTGTAGGCGAGGTTTATAAAGATGCACTTGCGACCACGTCTGTGAAGTTGTTTTGCTTACAACGCGAGTGTCGTGGCAACCTTCTTTCTCTCTCTCTGTCGTGGTCTTATAATTGCATTTTTAACACCAATAAATTCATTGCTCACAGTTTTAGATTAGTCGGGTGAAATTATGAGAGTCCATATATTAAGAGTACCTCACTTACATCGTGTTATCACGGTATTTTTTCTGAAAGATTCCAAATATTCCACGCTTAGTGGAACTTTAATATCCTGTTCCTCCAAGATGCCAAACGATCTTTGCATTTGGTCTATGGTTGTCAATGACAGATGTCATCTTTTATACTGCTCCATTAAAAATAGTGAAATATTTGCTAAAAAACAGATTTATGCGACATAAAACGCTATTAACAGTGACAGTGCAAAGCTGTAGTAAGCTGAGAAAGGAATGTGTACAAAATCCATGCAAGTGGCCTATTAAATGCTCTTACGATAATCAACCGAAAGTGTGTAAAAAAAGTGAATTCGAACATACAAATTTGAAAATAAGTGCAGTTTTGTGCGGGCTATAACGGTGTTCTTTTATCCTCTCGGTATTCCATCGGAAAATATTACAAGTGATATTCTAGCGAATAACAATAATATTGTTAAAACCGGGTAGTTTAAGTAGCTGCATGACGATTGGTTGAAAGTGAGCTCACTTTGTTTACCTTTTACCAGTGCTAGCCGATTTGCGGAAAACAGGCGTATCTCTGCCAATTCCCATTATACAAATAAAGTGCTAGTCCGATTGCAGACAAATAGGCGTTATCTATCCCAAAAGCGAAAAACACATATTAAAGTAATTTTAAATAAATTCTTAAAAATCCCAAGTGCTGACACTATTATTATAATAATTTATTATTTGACGGTATAACAACAGTGGAATTTGGACTAGAGGCGAACGCGTTAGCGCCGAGTTTCGAAGAACGACAGTTCGAACCCCATTAATTCCAAATAAATAATTATTGTTTTTTATCTATTTTTTTTTCCATAAATATTAGTAAATATAAAAATAAATATACAAGTGAAAAAAAAAACAGGACATTACAATAAATACAATACAACTCTTAGTGACATGTAAACATTAAAATAAACTTTAAATGGCAGATCCCCCGTGTACCCCCCCAGGGGCTAAAGATCCTTTTAAAAAATCGGGAACCACGCCGAGGTCACCGATAATCCGGAGCATTAGCAGTCCAGAACTATTTAAGTCCCCAAGACAAACCCGAGCCGAAAGCAGAAAAGTTGTGGACAAACGACAAAAGAAGGAAATTAAGACTAATAAACAAGCGTCAATCCCCACTAACACCAACTCTGCTCTTTCTACCACCACCGCAACAACATTCTCCTCTACTACAAGATCCTCACCAATAACACACGAGTCCAGTCCAGCGCTTCCATCTATCAACGAAGACAAAATTCCTCCTCTCAAAACCAAACCGATTCTGACTTCTGTTAAAATCCCCCAATATATTCCTCTCCAGAAAACGAAACAGTCCGAGACAGTCATGAATATTGTTCAAATTGCCACTCTGGCACTGAAAGCAGCCGAGCCTCTCAAAAATAACATAACCAAAGAAGTCCGCGACACAATAATCTCATCTTTGCTGGAGATAATTGAGAAAGGAGCTACACTGGGAAAACAACTTCATGCTCTGGAAGTCGAATTACTTGAAACCAAGGTGCAGAATGCAGAATGTCAACTGAAGATGGAAGAAAGACACTGTAGGGAAATGTCAGCTTTCTGCGCCAACTCTCAAAAAGAACCCGTACTCAGTTACGCCTCGGCAGTAGGGAATCGAGGAGATCGCACCAGACATGCCGTAATAGTGTCGTCATCAGACCAAGAAGCGACGTCAGAATCCATCACCTCAACAATAAAGGATATTATCAAGCCAGCCGACCTCAGAGTGGGTGTCAGTGGTATGTCAAAGGCCAAAAATAACAAGGTCATAATTACCTGCCCTAAAAAGTCAGATGCACAGAAGATCCTAACAGCAATTCCAGGGCTGACCAATGGTAACTTGGTTGCTCATGAGGGCAAACGTCTTAGACCTAATGTTATCTTGAAGGGGATCGAAAAAGAAACACAAGATTCCGAAATATTAGACATGATTTTGCAACAAAATGATACTATCTACGAAGCCACTGGAAATGATAAGGAAGCTATTAAAATTCTAAGATTCACAAACAACAGGAAAAATGATAGGCTACGAAATGTTATTCTGATCGTCAAAAAAGAAGTACACTCAGCTATGTTAAAACAAGAAAGAATAAATATAGGTTTCCAACGAGTCCGAGTCGAAGATAGCTGCCCAATCATGCAGTGCTATAAATGCATGGGATACGGTCACTCCGCCGCGAGATGTACTGAATCAAAAGATCGTTGTCTACACTGTGCTGGTGAACACAAATCATCTGACTGCACAAAAAAGGAACAAAAAGAAGAATTCCGTTGCTGGAACTGCTTTAAAATGGCCAGAGGCAAAATTGAGGCACCAAAACACAGATCAAACGATAGGGACTGCCCTTACCGTGCCATAATGATGTCACGCACAATGGAGAGAGTTGACTATGGCTAACTCAACTGTAACTACAGCATCCGGGACCCAGGCCAGTATAAATGAATACAAATATGAGAAAATTGAAGACTATAAGCCAATAAAAAATAGCCTTCGAATAATGTATCTTAACGCGAGAAGTATCAGAAATAAAATTGACGAGATTGAAGAAACTTTAAAGAGCATCAAACCCACTGTACACGTACTTGCAATAGCCGAAACCTGGTTGGAAGATGGTGAGGAGTGCTTCTTCAACATCGACGGCTACCAAAGTACATTTGCGTCTCGCACCAATGAAAGAGGAGGAGGGGTGATTCTCTACACACACCATTCACTAAATGCTACAACTATCGAAAAACATTGTAGTGAAAATTCTTTCTTAGGAATTAATATCCGTAATAGAAATTTTAAACCGTTAAATATTTATGTTATATACAGAAAGCCTACCTCAAACATTAACGAATTCTTAATGTATCTTGAATCTATTTTAAATAACTGTAGAAATGATACCCTTATCTTTGGTGACTTCAACATTGACATTCTTCAAAAAAATAATACATCTCTTAAGTACATCAACACGCTAGACTCATACAACTGTTTCATATGTAACACATCCTATCCTACACGAGTAACAGATACCTCTACTTCTCTAATAGACCATATCATCTCAAACAGACAAAATATTTCCTCAACTACTGCAAATATAGATGCCTACCTAAGTGATCATAACATTTTGATATTAGATTACCAAAACAGCTTGAAACATCACACTAATAATAGAATACATTCTTTTTCAAACAACACCAAAACCGATAAAAACATGTTAAAAACATATTTAGAATCCCACAACTTTCCACACGAAACCACCAGTAATGCCAATGAAAACTATAATAATTTTAATGAATACATCAAAACAGCAATAAAATCATCCCAACATAAATCTGAGTTACGCATAGGAGACCAACGGAGGGGTAATACTCCATGGTTTGATGCAAAATTAAATGCACTTATCAAACAGCGCAACAATGCGTTTAAACTCTGGAAAAAAAATCAGCAAAGTGATATATTTACAGCACTGAGAAATAAAACAAGAAATCAAGTTACCAACTATAGAAGATATGCTAAAACCAAATACTACACGACTATATTTAAAGAAAACCTGCGTAATCCGCGACAGACATGGAAAATAATAAATGCAATTCTAACAAATAGCTCGACACCCCAGAAAGATGAAATTGAATGTCTTCTCATTAAGAATGAAGAAATAACATGCCCAACACAGATAGCTTCAACTTTTAACAACTTCTTTATATCAGTTGGGGAAAACTTAGCAGCCACAATTGCATCATATCCAGATGATTCTATCACTATAAACACGGATCAAAAAGCAATCCAGTCCTTATACATGGCCAAAACAAATAAAACAGAAGTTCTCAGTATCATCTCTCAACTAAAGTCTAATGCATCTCCAGGTTTAGATGGAATTACACCAGTGTACCTGAACTTTTGCAAAGATATATTAGCTGACCACCTTGTTTTTCTTATTAATCAATCCCTGGATAGTGGAATCTTCCCAGATCAACTAAAGATAGCAAAAATAATTCCGATTTACAAAGATGATTGCAAAAAAAATCCTTCTAATTATCGTCCTATATCCATCCTATCTGTCGTCTCTAAAGTTTTTGAAAAGGTTATTAAGCTTAGGCTCACTAAATATCTCTTATCAAACAATTTACTCGCATCCCAACAGTATGGATTCAGAAACCAATCTAACACAAAATGTGCTGCCTTCGATTTTGTATACGCCCTCCAAAAGCATATAGACCAGGGTAAGCATGCTGCAGGCTTATTTATAGATTTAAAAAAGGCATTCGATACGGTTGACCATGGGATACTACTAAAGAAGCTAGAACACCTAGGCATAGTAGGCACTCCCCTGAAGTTACTGTGTAGCTACCTCTCTAATCGACACTGTCAGACCTTTGTTGGAAAAGGGACAAGCAGCATGGGAACGATAAAATGTGGCGTGCCTCAGGGCTCCGTACTTGGACCATTGCTATTTTTAATATACATAAATGATATTGCTAAATGGGGACTTAAGGGTACAATACAACTCTATGCAGATGACACAGTGATTCTTTATCACAATAATGATTTAAACGAACTTGAAAAGGAAATGGAAAGGGATATAGCTTGCCAGGCAAACTGGCTGCGATTAAACAAACTTAGCCTAAACATAAAAAAACACATTACATACTGTTTGCAAATAAAAAAATGTAAGTCTTAATATAAGTCTTGATAATAACCGCCTTGAAAGGGTTGATGTTACAAAATATCTTGGCCTTTTCATTGATTCACAACTCACATGGAATCACCAATTTAAACATGTTCTATCCAAAATTACTCCTATAACTGGTGTTTTATATAGACTTCGCGGGTTACTTCCTCCCTCTCTATTAAAATCGATTTACCATGCTATGATTCACTCACATCTAATATATCTCGCCGGAATCTGGGGATTTGCTACAAAAAAAATGATTTCAGAAGTCCAAGTCGTCCAAAATAGAGCCCTGCGAAATATTTTCAGTCTACCTTGGGACACACATGTCAAAGACATCTACAGAAACACCCAAATACTTCCTTTTAATACCATTCCCACTTTTGAAATAACGAAAACTATATTACAAGTAATTCAACACTCGGCACATTCCAACACTACACTCTATTACAACTGCGACGTACACCAACATAACACAAGAAATCACAACAAACTTCATATACCAAAAATCAAATCAACAAAATATGGACTAAGATCCCTAGAATACATAGCTCACACAAAATATAATCAACTACCCAACGAGATCAAATGTGCAAGTCAATGTAAAAAGACCCAAACTAACATGCTCAAACTTCAACTTATTAATGACTATCTGAAATAATAATGTTGTGTATGTCCCATCATATGTCCATTTAATACATACAACTATATGTTTCATGTAATGCGTATCATTCCCGCAATGAGTTTATTAACTCCTGGGAGTACAATGCTTTATATAATATACTATATTCTGTATTGTATACTTTTAATAAATAAATAAAAAAAAATAAAAAATCTATCATGAGAATTATAGGAGTGTGCTTACTAGTATCTACTCTTATTTAAAATACTCTACAAGATTTAAAGTCATCATTTTACTTACTACTTCCATACGTGATTGCCGACAAAATGTTTTTTTTGCAAACTATCATTTGAAAAACTGTCAAGTATATAATTCATTAAAATCATAATTTCACCTAATTTAACTATCGGTGATCAGTAGATAACTAAGCTACCTTGCAATCAGCAGAAAATCACCCATAAAATTCGCAACGAGAGAGAATATTAAGGGTGCGGATTAAGGCCTACTCAGTTGTCGTAAAATAGTGTTCCGTAATTAAATAAAGCATAAAATTTAAGTACGAAACGGCCTTAATCAAATCAATCACGATCAGACAGTCAATTATGTAAACTTAAGGATGTATCAATCAATAGCGCCGTTAATTAAGTGCACGTCATGCGGAGACGTGGGGAGCATGTTAAGCAACGTTCGTCGGTCGGAACTCGGAACAGATTCACGACGAAAGTTGTAAAGATTGGTTCATTAGCGTACGCGCTTCGGGCGTCAAACAAATGCTCCGACATTCAGCGAAAAAAGCACTGAAAAATTACTGCCTTAATCACGTGACGTAAGCTCCGTTGCGTGCGCCTATAAGTTCTCTGACTGATCAAATTGCTGCTCTCGATCAAATTGACGTGAACACTTGTTTCTGTTAAAATTATGTTAATTCCGCGTTCATAACTCAATAGGATTAAAGCATTTAGTTCAATTAACTGGATCAATAAACTGGCCCGGTCTTTAGCGTTTAATTCAATTATATTAATCTGAATTAATCTTCTGATTCGAATGAATGTAACTTTTATTCATAATTATCCGTTAGATACGGTTATTAAAAGAATTCATGTGGTCGGTGGCGGCGTTCGAAAATTATTTATCTATAAATGTATGAAATGACAATAAAAAATCTGATATTGTTTTTTTTTTCTAAATTATTATCACTACGAGTATTGGTATAACATTTTTACTTCCCTTTTATCCCCGCAAATAGCTTATTTTAGATAGGCCACACGCATTCAGATAATAAAGTTTTATTAAATATTTTTTATAATACAATAAAATATCGATAACAGAGCAGAGATTGTTCGGAGTTCTTGTGAAATGTACAATAAACATCTGTATTTGAGATGTGACGAGCTTTGTTACTACAAAACGTACTTTATTGTTGGATTCCCACTCCACTACAGGCAGAGGTATGACTGCTTTCTCCTTTGTACTGGACCACCATGTGTGACCGCGTACAACCAACGTACTGCATTATACCTTGATAATAAAATTATCATCACAGCGTAAATAGATCAGAGAGAAATTCTTACATAGTTTAGTTCACTTCTCTAGTCCACGCATTCTCTTAAACATAGGAATAAATTAGTTTATTTGTTTTCACATTTTTTAGGAAAGGAAGGTTAGGAAGTTCTGGGAAAGAAAAAGGTATGTGTGGTGGGTAGGAATCTGGGAATCAGTATGGACAAGAGTGACGGACGTATGATCCATCCCTTCTACCGCGGCGCAAGGCGATGTTCCGAGAGAGTCCTGATAGAGAGGTTAAAAGGTCTCTTCCTTGAGTAATATATTAGTCATTCAGAATATACCTGAACACGTGTTCACGCAGGTGGCCTTATCCGAAAAAATATAATGGACGAGTTGTGAAAATATTTTTATTTTTAACGTGTTCTGACTTCCTCATAACAAATTAGTTCTTTACTGATAGTTTCTCAAGAAATTTAACTTTACATTCGTTACAGGCCACCAGTCCTGTTTTTAACAGGTAAACGAATAATTGGACCAGATTTTTAGTAAATGAACAATATTTCATATCATTGTGTTCTCCGTGTGAGCAGACGCAATTGTCGCCACGATACGGACAAACCTCACCCCATGAACCCGGAAACCCCTGTTAAGTCACCAAATGTACCACTTGGGTGACTTATGGCAGAAGTGTTGGTTATACATTATACAATGAATGATTCCCGTACCATTTCAATCAAGAGTAAGCAAGTAAAAAAAACTACAATTTGCCTAAACAAGAAGCAGCCCCACGTACAGAAGATGTCATCAAAATGAACAGGTAACATACTATCGCCTCAATTAAAAACACGGAAATGAATATGTCATAATAGTCATAACGTGAAAACATTCCAATTTTCCTGTTAAAATATTAATCACTTCTTCTAACACAGCAAACTTATTTTGTGGCACCATTTTAATTGAAATTAATAAAATACTTCGTTTTTACCACTTTTATTGTTTATTACCAACATGTTTCACGAGCAACGCTCACTTCTTCAGGGTAAAACCCTGAAGAAGTGAGCGTTGCTATAGGGTTCTTAATAAAACCCTGAAGAAGTGAGCGTTGCTCATGAAACACGTTGGTAATAAACAATAAAAGTGGTAAAAACGAAGTATTTTATTAATTTCAACAAAAATATTAATCATTCAGAATATATGGAGAACACCTGTTCTTTTCCTAATAAATATCACGACGGAACGCCACAGTATTAGTATGTTAGACAATATCAATATTTGTATGAAAACGTGTTCCGCCGTCCTCATAAAATATTAGCTTACTTTTTTTACTTTTTACTCTATTCTTAAAAATAAATGCTAGCACTAACAAAGCCTTTCCTACAAAAAAAAGTTGGTTGTTTACAGGTGGAAAAAACATAATAAGCAGTAATTGTTGATTGAGGTGCTAGTACATATAAAATCATTTGGCGGGTTGGAAATAAGCCGATATAGCTCAGTGGTTTCAGAGCACCTGACCGGACATCAGAAGGAACGGGTTCAATTCCCGTTGCCGGCATTTATTTTTACTCGGGAGATATTTTCAATTTGTATTGATATTTCAGGCGACTAATTAGTGCTTATAATTATTTGTTATCCTTTATGCTTTACATAAAACCTTGTCTTATAAACATTAGTTTATCACTAAAAAATAAAAGTCAGATGTTGATTACAATTTTTAGTGCGCCCTACTGTCGAATTTGGCAGCCATCTCTGGTCTGGAGCCCCTAAATACCTGAAAAAAACCCTTGACTCTGTGCAAAAAGGGGCGGTCCGTTTGATAGATTCCCCAATCTTAACAAACGGACTGCAATCTTTAGAGCACAGGCGTCAGGTAGGTATGCTGTCCTTGTTTACAATGGAAGATGCTCTGAGGAACTAGCGTCATTGATCCCTTCGGCACCGGTGCGTAGTCGGGATACACGCCAAACGCGCGCCCAACATTTGTACACGGTTGACATTTTTCACATGAGAACGGGTCGCTTCTACGATTCACAGCTCGGCTGTGGAACGAACTGCCGGCCTCTGTGTTTCCTCCCCCCATACATGGGACTCTTCAAGACCCATGTTCACTCCTTCCTCTCCACAAAAAGACCCTCCACACAGCATCCCCAAAGATGACATAGGCCCTGAGGGAAATTATTTTCTTCAGGGCCTCCTGTGTGGAGTTAATAAAAAAAAAAAACAAAGTTTGGTAAACTTTTCAAATTAATTTCCGCACTGTTGCATTTTGGGGAACAATAAAAAATATGAATAACTAATTGAAAGGCGCTTTCATTCCTAATCCGAGCATAGGCGTAATATAAGCCGTGAGACCTAAAATATTTATTTTTATTATTCCGACATATAATTGATAACTGTATATTATTTACCATGTAATAATGCGACACCCACCACACAGCACTCGGTGATGGTACACGGCATGGCACAAGGCACATGGCACATGGCACATGGCACATGGCGCATGGAACATGCTCTATGGAGAATGTTGCTCCGGAAAATATAAATGTAGCTCCATCCGAGATGCCTCGTGGCATATCTTTCGAAGAATTTGAAAACTCGGAATTCATTTTATTACTAAGATGGTACTTTTCAAAATAATCTCCGTGAAAGTATTTTCATATGATATTGCATCATTGGATTGTTATTTTGAAAAATATATTATATTACTCACAGCTTTTCTCAAATTCATTTCCTAATAGGAAATTAGAGAGTAGAAAAAAATTTCATTTCACCGTCTGTATTTCGAAATCTAATTGAAAAGATTTGTCGAAAAAAGAATTGTTCGCGTAATCGAAAATCGTACGTCACAAAATTGTTTCGGACTAAGATTTTGTTTATCTCATAGTCTAGTGAACTAGTATCGGTATTGGCTCAAAGGAATTTTTAGATCCAATTTCAGCGTAGGCGAAAGTAGTTTTTTTACGTTGAAAGTATCAATAAAATAAACTCATAGTTAGGACACATGAGATACATAAATTGAATTGGAATTTGAGATACAAATTCAAGTTGCCAACATAAATAATGTATCTCGATCATGTTGAAATATGATTCTCGCCACAATTTATGTGGTTCGTAAAACTCAAACACGAGACAAAGGAAAAGAATAGTTTACCAAATATGTGTGTTAATATGACAATGATCTTTATTTATTGACATATTTAATACAAAATGTTTTCCGATAGCCATTCTATTGTGGAATTTATGTCCCGTGTTTGTCCGGGGATTCGTAACGGTTCTTTTCTTCCCCGTTACAAAGGGACACGTTCAAAAATTAATTCCCCATAAATCGAAGCACCAAATGGGGAATAAATGCGGTCCATACAATAAGTCGACGTAATCTCATTGCTGGTGACGGAAACACATAAACATGGTTTTATTGTCATTGGATATTATTCAATCTTACCCCTTGCCGATCTCGTGGGTGAACCGATAACAAACAAACTAACAAATATCTGAGAGCAATCGGAATTTATGGCACCACACGTGAACACTGAACACTGAACACCTTCATGGCAGGGCCGTGCGTTCCGATTGCGCTATTTCCGGTAAGTTACACTTATGGCGAAGCACTACGAAGTAATGCTAAGTCAGTGTGTTTTTGGTTTGAAAATTTGATAGCTAAGTAATATAATAATAATAACACAGCATTTATATAGCGCAGTTTTGTGTTGTTTCACTTCAAGTGCGCTTAAATGCTTCAATGAAATACTGCGAATAGGAAAATCTTGGCCTTTGAAATAATCGATCATTTTTTCAATACTTTTTATAAACCAAAAAAAAATAAGAATAAGGCCAGTAAAAACTGCTGTAAAGTTCAAAATATCCTACTTACGAACCCTGATCGGCTATAATTATATTGTATAATGTGGCAAATTAAGTTTTTTAGAAAATGATCATAAAATATTTAACAAATTATTTATAAATAAGCAATAATTAGTAAAATAATAATAATTAGTCGCTTGAAATATCCATACAAATTTAAAATATCTCCCGAGTAAAAATAAATACCGCCGACGGCAATTGAACCCGCACCTTCTGATGTCCGGTCAGGGGCTCTGAGACCACTGAGCTACGTTAGCTTATTTCCAACAGGCCAAATAATTCAATATGTACTAGTACTTCAATCAACAATTACTTCTTATTTTATTTTTTTCACATGTAAACAACCAACTTCATTTTGTAGGAAAGGCTTTGTTAGTGCTAAATTTCCCACTAGATGGCGTCGAGACATATTATATCTACATTTGTTGGTAATATAATTTGACTTGTCAAATATTATTATTTTTTTAATGATAAACTAACGAAACAAAGCCTTTCCTAGGGAGATATTTTCAATTTGTATGGATATTTCAAGCGACTAGTTATTGCTTTTAATAATTTGTTATCCTTTGTTCTATGCATAAAAAATCTTGTCTTATAAACATTAGTTTATCATTAAAAAAATAATAAAATATTTCATTATTTGTACCTGAACTTTTAAAATAAAAAAGCATTATTTTTGGTGACGTTTTTTTCTTGCATAAATCAAAATAGGTGACTGATGTTAAAGGTGATTTTAAACCTTCTCAAATTTAAACTGTTATCGTATGTGGTCCGATTCCAAATGTTCCATAACGCGGTGCACCGCCTTAAGGAAAAAATGCTCATATTTTTGATTTAACTTTTTACTTACACATAATATACTTTTCCAAGGTTGCAGATTAAGGAAAAGATTTTTTAAAGGATGAAAATTTATTGGAAGCCACGTTTGCAAATAATGTAAGAGTATTTTATGTATTGCTTATATCAATTTGGTAGTACCAATATTGTTTTCATCATTTTAAAGTAAGTGGTTTCGATAGGGCCTCAGAGTGTTTCATAAAATGCTCCCTATCCTCACTATGTTATGTGGCGTACAAATAACCGAAAAAGCATGCCATTCAAATTACCTTGCCTTCAAGGAATCTAGCTTAAGAAATTCAAGTGAAAAAGCTTTTGCAGGTTTGAAAAAATATACGAAATAATTGAACAATCACATTTTTTATGATATTCAAATTGTGAAAGACAATCTGACCATCACGGCACCGAGTTGAATTTTCAATTCTTTCTTAAATTGAAAGTTGACCCATCATCATTGCATATCATAGTACGGAACCAATTTATTCTCTACACTCTTTATTTATAGAAAAGGTTAAATTGATCAAATTATCTCACACCCCTGGAATTCCCATACATCCCATGGAGGGAGATAGGGCCAGGTAAATTATGTTAAATCATTGTCTTGCGCTCAAGTGTCGCCCTACGCCGAAAGCGCGGGCGGGTAAACGCCACACATTCCTATTTCCGTACGTGAAACAATTGGAGGCTTAAATTTTCCAAATCTGAAATGGACTACGGAGCTTATTGTTCATTCATAATGGAATCGGTGCATTTGGTAATAAGGTAATAACCACACAGGTGTCCCTGAATATAATGGGGATTCGAATTAATGGGCTTTATTACCTACAACAGATGATAATAATACTAATGTACTCGTAATTATGTAGGTAGTTTCTTTTATGTGGTGGTTTACTTTGGATAGCTTTTTAGCAACAGCAAACTGTTCAAGGCTACTTAACTGTTTGCTCCGAATTGTGACATTATTATTAGTATAAACGGGCTTTTGTTGTTATTGTAGTTTTTTTCCGGGGTAAATATCCCCACAGGAAAAACTAGACCCTTCCACACACTTTTCCACAAAATAATCATCTAGTCAATCCACATTATGCAAATGCATTATATAAGCATAATAAATTCAAAATAGTACAAAAACAACACGTCAAATCACCAGAGATCAAATGGGAAAATAATTCACCGACTCCAGATATTTTCATATCAGAGGTTTCGGCTCGGTAGAACTTCTAATTGGACCTATATATCCTACTGATCCCTCAATATAAATATTTAAAAAATCTCTCCTAATCCTATATGTATTTAAAATGACTGATTTTTGCATTTTTTGTAATCTAAATTTTAAATGAGAGAGCTAGGTATAATGCCAGTAGCCGAAATAACAAATGGTAATTTGTATAGTCTGAGAATGCCAAATTCTTTTTATCTCATTTCCTGAATCTGTGTATTTTCTTATTTTTTAAGAAACAGATTTTTGAATATTACAGGAATTTGGAATAGCGACATCCATGATACAAGTTATTTTTTCACATAAAACAATATCGGGTATTTTATGACTAATCGTTCGGTCTGGTAAGTTTTTAGATTCTCACGGCCAAAAGCATTTTTGTTGTTTGTTTTTGGGGTGTTATGCCGTGTTGCGCTAACTCCTTCTTTAGCCGACGTTTCGGACAGCGTTGCAGTGTCCATCATCAGGGCAGATCCGGTAGATCCGAAGATGTGTGTCACATCTTCGGATCTACCGGATCTGCCCTGATGATGGACACTGCAACGCTGTCCGAAACGTCGGCTAAAGAATGAGTTAGCGCAACACGGCATAACACCCCAAAAACAAACAACAAAAATCGTTCGGTCTGTTGGTATAGGTTTATCATAATATATTTTATAAAATTCATTTTATAATAATGAATTTGGTTCTTATTCATAATATGGTACTTTATTACGGCAGTCAATCAAGTTATGTTTAATTACCAAACTTTGGTGAGTTATTTTTAAAACTTGATTATGCCCAAATGTTTACTCGGACGGCGCTAATATAGAGCTTCCCGATATAGTATGTTCTATAGTTTCCGGAAAAGCCAAACATTTTCTACAATTTATAATTTTTTGTATTATTTATGTACTTTTTTACATTAACTCCTAGATTTTATAATAGATTAATAGATTTTGAATTTATTATTAATATTTACGGTATTTTATAGAGAGAAAGATACTCACAGTATCGCCTTGATGAAAGACCACTACCAAAATTTGAAAGATTGCTGGAAATAGTTATAGCTGTATTTAGTGACGAGATCTGAATCGCCAAGTACTTCCCAACATACTTCTTATCATTTCCTTCTCCTCCCCTCTAATTTCAAGCTCACAACAAATCCCAGGTAAGGATGTCATAATCTCACTGGATCCAGACATTTAGGAGCAGTTGGGACACTCGTGCGGTGTTCAAGACAAAGACAGAAATCAATGAAAACTCTTTATGTTTTTCTTTTACATAGTTTTGGTTTGTGTTACCAATTTCGATTATATTATTCGCGAGTGACACGTTTCAATAAATAAATCTAAATTCTTTACTAAACTACTTTCACCAATCAAAATCCTCATACCATGACATGCGTCGCCGTAGTTCTACTTAGAATAGATTACTAAATAGACAGGGCGATTCTTCCGTGATATTTAAAAAAAATATATCTATTTTATTACAAAACGTTTTTTTCATGATAGTTTCCATTGAGGCATGTTGTACAAGTAGTCAGCATCTTATGAAGTGTAGTGGAACGAGTAGAATTAATAATAATAATATTTGGATGATTTATATAGCGCCGTGTTTGTGAAAAATAAACTAAAGTTCTTCTGCAAATTTAATTTTAATATTTAAATTTAAACAAGTGTTTAAAGAGAATTTTTAAGAAGGCTTCAAGGCCATTGGTCAAGTTTTTTTAATGTGAAACCGTACAAGAGTCCCAACTGCTTCCAACCATTTGGAGCTAGTGGTATCCTTAATTGGGGTATGTTGTGAGGCTGAATATAGTGGAGAGGGGAAGGAAGTTAGGAAGAGGAAGATGGGAAAGTTCTTGGTTATTCAGATCTGGTCACCAACTTTCAATTGGTCCTTCATCGGGGCGATACTGAGAATATCTTCTACTCTAGAACTTTCCACAAATATGATATATATTTACTATTTTTAATGCGTACTTAATTTTTGAATAACACAAATTAATCAAAGAACATTTTGAACCCGTGACCTCCAGCCTGGTAGTCGTGAACCTGACCCCTCGACGACGGAGTTCGTCAAAGTATTTTCGCTTTTGTATATATTCTTGGCCAACATTGGCCTATTTTTAGGTAAAATTTGTTAGAATAAAAAACGTATCTACTATTAAAAAATGTATTAATTGCCAAACATTATAAGGTTTCCTATAAGTGTGTTTACTGACGACATGATTGGCATCAGCCATCAATGTGTCTATTTCATTTAATTAGCCTTTGGTTTCTGACACTTTTGAAACCCGCTCTTTGATGGCCCGTAATAACAACAAAAAGTGTTAAACCCCATGGCTTAAGCATCGCTTTAATGCACCACAAGTGGAGTTTAACTACCACTTTAGTCCGAGAGATCGCCCGAACCCAGACCAGACCTGGCCCAACTTCCATCTACTGATAAAGCTGTACAACACTCTTCAAACTTCAGAGGGCACAAAGCAAATAAACCGGAAACAAAACTACTTTTCAAACATTCTATTCGTATTGATGAATCAAACTTTTTTATTGGGGTGTCATTTCTCGTCTCTTTTCAAGTTTTTGGATCAGCCATAAGTGAACTATTTACTCGCCTGCTTGTTCCCTGAGCTATCAAAACAAATTAAGTGCCATTTTCGTATGTGCCATCATGGAAGTGACTTTACTTAGAAGGGTCTGCTTTTATTTGACAATTGACTTTGTAAAAATACTAGCCATTATACAGTGTATAGGACCTACAAGAGCGGGGAACGTATTGAGTTGGCTTTTTACGATCCGTTTGGAGCTTACGTGTGTCCAAAATGGCATTTTTTTATTATTTGGCGGTAAAAGTCATCACAAAATGCATCTTTATTATTAATCGTCAATATTTTTGTTGTGCTTTGATACCATTCATGATTATTGTATTAAAAGCAGTCAGTTTAGAAAAACCAAAAACATACCTACATCTTTAAAATGTGATCTCTGTGGCGTGGATTTGTCAGCTAATACCATGAAATTCCTTTGTTACGATTAAAGCGGTCGGAAAATAATGAACAGCCGGTGAAAATATTATTGATGTTTGACGCACAAGGGATGAAAGAAGAAATCGGGAATGACCGCGGACGACACTGCTCTGGCATTTGAATCACTTGATCCATAATGTGCCACTGAATAACATAATATTTATAATGCCAGATAAAATAAGAAATGATGATTGTGACTGAGAAAAGAAAACTACGTCCCAAGACAAGATCGAAGTTCCATCCTCAGTTCCCACCGCTGTCGTGTTATGGCTTGATTTTATACTACGACGATGAAACATCTGTCACATATAAATAAATAGACCTAACTAACTTTCATAAACAGAAAATAATTTTAAGATATAAAAAGAAAATTTTATTGTTCTGTGGGAGGAGATTTATTAAAGCGGGGCACTAAGAGGCAGACAGATGATGGTAGCTCGTTCCACATGCGCACCGACTTACACAAAAACGAGTTGGAGAAACGACCCGTTCTCATGAAGCCGACACCAACTGTGAGCGGGTGTTCCAATGTCAGTTTTTCAAATTTCACGAGGCCTAGAATTTGCTATTTTTGAAAAGTATTAATTTTTAGAAAACGCGACTTTCAACATTGAACTCCGAAATTTTAAAAATGCTTTCTCGAAATAAAGATATTCTTTTATAATTAGAAAGATAACCAAAAATGAGGTGAAATAGCAAAATAATATTTATCGAATAACTAACATTCGCCATTTTAAAAGCAAGCCATAGAGTAGATGCATTGAAGAAAAATATTGTGTTTGAATTTCAAGTTTTTTTTTCTATCTTGACTAACAATGATTCTTGTTCTTTTACTGACAACGGTTAAAAACTAAAATTCTTGTTTATTTCACACGTTGATGTAAAATCAAAGTCCAACCCACGGCTCTTTGTCTGAGTATTATGTATTATGAATTCCACGACGAAAACAGAATAATTCTATTCAAAAACATTTTAAAGCAAAATTTAAACATTTTGAAGGCTTGCGATTGTTATTGATCAATAAATATAAAATACCTTACGTTGGCATAGGAATACCTTTCCAAGAATACCATTTTCTGGGAGTATATTTCAGTGTTGCATCAAAAACTTATTTATGATATTATTTTCCCAAATATGTTTTTCGTGTGTATGATCTTTACGGTTGTGTTCTAATAAAGACAAAATCCAATAAGGATCACGTAGGGTGGTCATAAAAGCAAACTGCGCACACGTAGGTCGGCATAAGTGAAAAAACTCACACTTCTGGGACTACGGTTCTATTGTCTCTTTAAACGTAATCTAGTACAAGAACTTCTAATTTTTGTAAAGGCAATGATTGTTTTTTTTTATATTTGGCCCTTTAGCAATGGATAACTTTTAGAAACAAAATAAGACAACCAATTTCAAAATCAATATTTGAAATCTTAGATCAAGTTGTATTATTTAACATTATGTGCTATCTAAATTATGAATGTTATGATATAAAAGCTGTTTTTTTTTTGTAATTCTGTTTCTTGTTTTTCTTAATCACACTATACGATTTTTCAAATGCCTTAGTTGAAAAACTGTAGACAAAATGTTACTTTTACGATTTTCCTTTCCGCCCATATTTTTAAATCAAAGAAACGTTTGAAATATTTATTTACTGTTATATTTTAAACACCTTTAATTTAAAGGTACAATTCAAATCGACCCATGTTTTGATCATATTGGATATAGGGAAGTACCCAATCCATCGTACGAACAAATAACCTTGACAAAGTTCTCGCCTTGTTTACAATAAGTATGCTCCCCTGTCTATATTATCAACGTAATACATTCCTACAGACCCTCGCACTTAATAGCAATTTTTAATATAAAAATTATCATAGCTTTGCGAATTTCCGGCGAAGCGAGACTAAAAGCTCTTGAAGAGAAGATGCTCTCATTAAAAGACGAGGTCTTATTGCCTTCATCCATAAAGATGTAACGTGGCGCCACCTGATGTTACCGCATAATAATATAACCAATTGCCGTAGAAAAGAAATAAAATGTTCCAAAGAATTGTGTTTTTCCGTGGATTCGTTTCTACACACGTGCGAAATTGCTTCGATGACAAGATAATCTTGAAAAGGGACGTATTATTGGAAGGTTTTAACAAAATATAAATAGATTTATTATTTTTGGAAAATCAGGGGTTTATAACACCCTAATAGTGGAATGAAATAAGAAAAACATTTCAGAAAATTCCGCAGTAGATTTTTAATAAGTTTTAAAAATATACAATTTTCTTGCTTTAATTTCATCCGAATTTTTTTTAATGGATAGCGTCAATCTGTTATTGAAAAAAGTGTTTAAGGATACTGTATTATAGTGATTCCACTAATTATTGTGATTTCCACAGTTATGAATTGAATAATGCCTGAGATTCATTACTTTTACTGAACTCGTGCACGAGTTCAGAAAAAAACTTTGGAGGTCGCTTTTTTAAGAATATACCAAAGAATACGGGTGTTATTATTAAAGGATCGGAAATAAAAAAATCTTCATGAACCAAGTAAACTCTGTATTGACAGAAAAAAAACACAAAAATCTTAGTAAAATTACGCGTTTTTCTTATACTTTTTAAACATCGACGAGTAAAATATGAGATCAATCTTATATCACTGGTTGAATTAATATTATTTATCATGATGCCGTTACACTCAATTAAATGTAATTACATCATCCACTTGCACTTTTTATACTATCCTTGAAGCCTCACAGTATCGACGAAGTCGAAAGTTTTGTATCAGGCTTAAGGTTACGTTTTTTACTGGCATATTTTTTAAATTCTAAAATATATTAAGAAATAAAATAGCTAGCCACATAATAATAATACGAACACAAAGTACATTATTTCACGTACTAGTATTAGTACTTTATGGCCCTCTTCTTTTTACTCATATAAACCACTATTGGGGTGATCGTTTAACTTCAAATAACTGCCACGGTGGTACTTATTTACATAAATTACTTTTTTTTTAACGTTCACGGCCAAAAGTATTATAGTGATTTATTTTTGGGGTATTATGCCGTGTTAATATAAGAAATTGCTATATTTAATGAGCAAATTAACGTAAAAATGATTTTAATTATGTAATGTTTGACGACATTAAATAAATATAATCATGAATCTGTGTTTTGCTAAATTTGAAGATAAAATAAAAGTAATGATAACAAAACATGAAATAGAACAAGATAAAGAAAAATAAAATGATAACGGTCACAACCATGAATCAAACCAATGATGTCTTTTCTTACCGGGACAGGCGTCTTAAACTACTCGACCATTGAGACCTACTTATTAAGCGTCATATTTGTCAATGTCATTTTCCAAATTCTGAATTAACAATATCGTCTTGCAACTAATTTTTCCCATGTTTTAGGCATTTATCTTTTTAAATGGCCACAAAGTTTGTAATGCAATTCGTTTGTAACCTAGATAGTGTCTCGGATAAACATATTTTTTATTATTTCATTTACATGGGATATCTCGGCCTTTTAAAAGCTAAATGAATTTTCAGGAAAAAACTTTTATTTAATTAATTATATTTAAAATCGTACATTTTTCCGTCCTTTTTATAGGTAAGTATTATTTAATTATTATTAATAAAAAAATTCTTTGAATCTTGTATCTATTTTATAAATATATTATGATGTGTCAATTTATTTTTCACTTACATGTATAATTAAAATATCGACGACAATTAAAAAATAACAATTTTTTTATGATATCAATAAATTGGGACAACGCGAACTGTTGCAAACCATCAATTGATAAAAGCGTGGTTTTTTGAACGAGGGCTTTTTGTGGATTCTTTTTTCTCAAAGAATACCATTTTAATAACATGATATTTATAAACGTTTATATTTTTTAATCAACCATAGTCACCTTTTCAAAACCCACAATTCACAAACAAACAAAAGTATTAAAATATAATTAAAACAACGTCATTGAGAAAATAACCCTTTATACATTTAATTACCCACACAATAACTGGGTAAGCCTACCTAACTGGCATTCATTAGTTAATTCATTAAAATGAATTATTATGGTTTCGTAATATTGAAGATATAAAAAATTACTACCTAGGTTCTGGCTTCCATGCCACTGTATAATATCATTACCTGTAATTAACAAACATTGCCTAGAATAATATTTCATTGTTATTATTATTAAAATCAGTGATTATGTAGGTAACTACGCCTACATATGAATTGATATATTAATATATTAAATTAAGCACTACTACACCTAGACGATTTAAGTGATACTAACAACAGTTAACCTATCATAACCCAACCCAACCTAACCTATCCTAATCTAACCTAACCTAACCTAACCCAACCTAACCTAACGTAAAATAAAAACTCTTTTAAAAAAAATCGTAGTAAGCGTGGCCAGATCCCGAATTATTTACTAAATGGGTAAAGGTAAATTAATATATTTTAAACCTGGAAAAATGATTGTTTTACTATACATACGAGGAACATTTCAGATTTAGAGATTTGTTGGATAATCTTACAATCATCGCAGCGTTTCTAGCTTCCGATTGTGTTTCATGTTTTTTTATTGGGTTGGCAGTGCATACGCTTCCTACAAGCAAATCGGTGTTCTGTCAAAATGGTGCGAAATTATTATTTACGAAAATAATATTAAATATAAATATTTTTAAAAATCGTAAATGCAAAGAGTTGTGGTTTGTTGTCATCAAGTTGAATCAATTGTTTTTTTTTTCTTTTTAAATGCGTATTAAAACGGTAGTTTGAATAGATGAATTTGTACGTATTTGTTATGGATTATTTCAAATGAAATTATTCGCTATTATGCCGCCAGAGGTGCGCTCTGTCGGCCAATAGGGAAACTACTCCAGCGGCCGGTAAAGGAAGGATTGACATTTCAAGGAACGAATGCGTGATATTTTGCGCGAACGCTATGCGGAATTTACCCGAAACATAAGATATGAATTCGACCAATCAGAGGGCCGAAACCGTACAGACGTTGGTTTAATAATACTATCAGATAACAAAATTATGTACGCCCTAACTGGCAGAACCCTATAAGTTCTGTTCAATTTATTTCTTCTATAATTTTAAAGATAAATTGAATAAAACCAATATTTTTATACTGAAAAAAAAAACATAAATTAATTTGCCTTATATTATTTCTATGGATGTGCACTTGTATCTGTTCTTGTCGATTCTGGCAGAAAACTTTAACTCAGATTAATTGTTATTGGCTGTGGGCGTGTCGCTAGTCCATGACTTTTGTAAACATCACATAACATTATTTATTGTATAACGTATATTTCTTTTGTTGGACAGTTCGATTGGAATATTATGTGTAATTAATGTGTAGAGCTTCGAAAATTAATATCATATAAAATTCAGCTTAATAAATTAATAAATTAAAATACTTTTATTTTATTCGATTTTTCTGTTGTGAAAATTATATTATTATCACCCGTAGTGAATAGTATAGCTATGCGAAAATTTTTATTTTTTCTATTTGTTTTTAATTTTATGTATTTCTATATTATGTTTATTTTTTTGCCATTTAATATGTTGTGTAGGTAAAAAATACTAAATCAACATTTAACTCAATGGAACTTAATTGGTCTAGAACATATAAATATTTATTGTTATAATTTTTTACTGTACGACTGTTTGCTTCCTAAATAAAAAGAAATAAAAAAAAAATAAAAAATAAAGTGAAGCGATAAATTTGACACAAATACCTGTCTTGCAAAAATCTTAGTGTTTTTGGCCAGAAAACATAATACACTAATTTCTACCATTTTGGAAGTTAACTCAAAAATCGATTATTCGAAAAAATTTATTCTGCACAATATTTAATTTTTTTGTCAATATGAAATGAAATTGAATTTGATAAAAATGGCTCACGTTAGTACAAAACTTAAATACTCAAAACAGCGATTTTAGAATTAGCGTGTTTTACCTGTGTTACCCACGAAATATCACATTTTATTTTTATTTTTATGACATAAAATTGATTAGCACGAGAGAAACAATCATAAAAGTATGATTGGTAAATTTAGTATGTAATGACAAAAACACACCGTAGCTTTCGAAGAATATGTTGAATATTCAGATAGCGGGTTACACTCCCAATGGTCGAATTCATATACGGAAAGAAATTGGATGATTTCTGCCACAATATCGTGAACATTGATAACACAAAAAATGTGTTCTACAGCCAATTCACTAAAGGAACATTGTTTCAAAAACTTTCTAAATACTTCGACACGAATTTGATTTGACTCGTATTTAGCACAGAATTCAAGCTTACAGTTTAATTAAACTGTCGAAAAATCTCATTGGAATTACGTTTCCGTTAATGAATTTGAAAAAAATCTAACTAAAATGCAATTTACATTTCGTATTAGTACGACCATGTTTTGTAGTCGAAAAAATTTAAATGGACGACCGCAATGCTCTAACGCCTTCACACCATGCACTGAGATTGTTAGCCGTCATTCAATAAATAAAAGTATTTTTTTATTAAAAAAAAACAAATTGATATCGGATTCCAAATAATGGATAACAATATGAATAAATTGTCCATTCAAATATGAATTTCAATAGAAAATATTTAGGTAGTTTAATATAATTTATTATAATTTGTGGTGCATGGATTGGTCCCAACGCGACGTGCAAGATAATGTCAACAACGCCCCAAATGTAGTCCCGGTACAGACGAGAATGAATACATTACTAAGCCCATGTAAAAAGGGTCATGTGAAATGAATGAGTTGTATTGGAGGGTGTATTAAAGGGTGGGCTTCTTTCAGTGAGGTGCCTTAGACTTGTACGGTTTCTGATGAATGAAGTTCAGGAACCTGTCAGCAACGCGACCTGCCCTTAGAATTAGCATACAATAATAAAGGATTAGTCATACACCGAAGGAAACTTTCCAATTACTATGGGAGCCAAACAAGTCAGGTTTGTCCTGGTGAGTAGTGGGTTGGTTATTTTACGGGGACGAGATAGAAACAGAATAATTGGTTCATGAATGTGTCATTATATATAATTATTTACGTATTGTATTTTTCGAGGATGAGATATACAGAATAAAAAGTTAATAAATGTGTCATTATATATATATATATATATATATATTGTCATTAAGAATATTGGGGTTCAAAGGTATTATTATTTTTTTTGGAATAACTTAATGAATAAATCATCAAATTGTAGAATTTAGTCAATATTAGCGACTTACAAACGAAATTTTGAAACAGAAAAAGATACGGTTGCATCTAGGACTTGAACCCAGGACCATATCCTTGCCGGGGCTCTGATCTACCACTGAGCTAATCCGACCCCATTTACTTCGGTCGTATTTAACTATATCATACTTCATGAACTACAAACATTATCTTCATTTTCTTTAACGCATATTTTATTGGCTGCCTTCTTTATGAATGATCGCAAGATTCTCCCCGAACTAAATGCAATCTAGATTGTATCTAAGTTATTCCAAATAAATAAAATATTCATCGTAGTCTTGCAAAAAAGTCAATAAATGTCGCACATAAAAAATAATAATGGGTGTATAGTGTATAGTATATATCCAATATTTTTTATGTTTTTCAAATTTTTGTTTAAGAATAACTAATATTGTCTTCAATGACTAAATATTATTAATCAAATAGGTACTTTCCGAGCTTAGCGTCCTAACCTGGCCATTGAAGAGAATATTATAATTTTTAAATTAAACTGCAGGCCGCGGAGCGCAGGACCCAATTCCACCTAAGGTGTTCCAAGTTAGTTGTAATTTGAAGTTTAATTTACTTAAATCGACCCTTTTACGGCGTTTATTTCGTTAGTAAAATGTAAAAGCAGTAAAAAAAAGAAAATTGATATATGTATCATACATACATTATCATTTTTCAAGCTTTTGTGGCTTCTAAGTCTTAACTTGACCCATATCTTATATCTTCACTCACAATCTTAATTTATAATTGTGTCATTTTCCCGTTTAATAAATTTAATAAATACATTCGCCCCTTCCCCCCTCACTCCATAACTTGCATTTTTAGCTTAACAGCCTTGAAGCGCGAGTGTGAGAAGCTTAAAAAAAGCTTTTGTATTAATCAGGAGTAATGCGATATGTTCCTAAATGACAGATTGTTTAGAAGTGGGTTAAAAAATTAATTTCTCTGAGTTTATTTTAAACTGGGCAATCTTAAAGGAATAAAAATGAGTATGAAAATGTAATGAAATAATACCTATTTTTACCTCATTGTTTGCTTATGAAAGGGTCAATAATACACCCACAGATTGCTCCAATCATCCTCAATTGAAATTTTGATGATTTTATTTTAATAATTTTATTTAAACCTACGACGCTCCATTGTTCTTTACTTCCAAGCCATTGTTTATCTTCCCATCCAAAGCGCATCACAATTAATCTGTCAGTCAAAAGGTAAAGTAAAAAATGCTTTATATTGTAGTCATAAAACACCTCCGTGATTTATAAGTGACGGATATCTGAGATGAAGCGGTTGTAGCTTTTGTTTTATGGCGTCATAGAGGCGATAACATTCAAATTACAACCACCAGGATCTGAAGTCTCATAATGTTAGCTAAAAGGTTCTTAAGATATTTAAAGAGAGACTTACAAGCCATGAAAGTAAGGTGGCTTCTACTTTGAAAATGCTTCTCTTTGTTACTCAAAGTTATAGTTCCAACCTACTCTTAATACATTTTAATACTAAGGCTGATTGGTAGGACCACGTATATAATATAATACATGGAAAATTTTACGTTAGTTTTGAACTAATTTGATCAATATCTGACCTTGTCTACTGCTCACGGAGCTTTTTAAACGATTTATAAGGAAATGTGATGCGTTGATTTTACTCTCCTGAAAATCTTTGTATACCTACTTAGAACTCATTCCTGGCGAAGAGTGGTAATAATTTATTGATGATTAGAACATGAAACCAATATTTTAACATCATCTAAAAAATATTTCATAATTATTTCTTATTGGTAAAATATGAAAATATTTTTACCCGCATAGGTATATGTAATTAATTTATTAACGTCTTAGGGAATACTCCATAGCTATGCGTATTTATATATTATAATTATCTCCATTTAATTTTAAGTATAAAAAAACAGTGTGCTCGTTATTAAGAATAACCTTGTATATCTTTTACAGTCTTTTACTTTTGGGGTATAATGCCTTGTTACGCTACCTCATTCTTTAGCCAACGCTTCGGACATCATAACAGTGTCCATAATCAGGGCAGATGTGTGGATCACTATAATTATTTGAATTCACAAGAAAGTAAATTCCAATAATTCCAAAGTGCCTGTAGCAAAGTGATAAAAAACTATTTGCATAAACACGTTGTTTAGGCGAGAAAAGTCGCAACATTCTTTAGGCCTTCTAAGATATAAAACATTCTTATCTAAATTACATTCAGCATTACGCATGATAATCTCACGGGGAGAAGGAAGAGGGCGAGGGGTGGTCATAAACAAATGCGGAATTCTCCCACCTCCCCCTTTCCATTGGGTGCGATTTAATCAAGGTGTAGCGCCATCAAACGGCGATTTGGCAATAAAACAGCTAGAACACAATGGTATCCTCACCGTAAATAAGTGAACAGATCCTAAATTACTCGTGTTAAGCAGACTCGAAGGAAAATATCCCATTATTTCTCGGCTGGTATATCCAACTAATTTTGAATCAATTTACTGGGCTATTTTTCGGACAATTAACCGTTTCTCCGCTGGACACGCGAACATTCAAACTTACCTAAGGCGGGCGGATGGATTGGTATAGACGTTTTCAATTTCAAGAAATATTGAATAATTATCATAATTTAAAAACTATATACATTAATAGCAATAATGGTCACCTTCAAAAAATAACTTTTTGAGATATTGGCAAATTTTTTTTGTTATTCTGACTTTTTTTCATGTTATTTTATATTTTTTCCAGAAGTTCAATTTTTTCCATTTTTGAAAATAATGAAATGCAATTATTTCAATATTTAAAAATTAGATTTTATTGAATAATT
The DNA here is from genome assembly GCF_061612785.1 of Hesperophylax consimilis. Lineage (NCBI taxonomy): Eukaryota > Metazoa > Arthropoda > Insecta > Trichoptera > Limnephilidae > Hesperophylax > Hesperophylax consimilis. The sequence goes on along the minus strand of NC_142838.1, from coordinate 1,720,262 downwards.
ATGAAAAAAAATAGTTACTAACTTCAACACTATCATTATTATAATAAAATACTTTAATATTGTTGTTTTTATTACTTGAGTTTATATTCAATTAACAAATTGTTTATTTAAAGCACACCCAGGACGCACCTATGTGGTTTCCCACATCTTATATGCTATTACGTTATGTTATTAAAAAAAACTGTGGTAAAAAATAAACGATAATTTTTTTTCAATCAAATGTAATCAAAACAGCTTGTAAATACGAATAACGCATATCTGCATTATAATTCCAATAATCTGTTTGTTCCAAAGGTGTTTTTTTAAAATAAGTCGTATTAAATTTGATTTTCTAGAGATGTTCTCTTTTATTATTACCATGCAATCCATATTATATGAATCGAGAAAAAGTCGCGCTTTTTTTCAAATTGATAAGCTGTTTATAATTAAAGCATTGTACAATATGATATTATCTTGCTGTTATCCCCACCAACTTTTCGATATGTTATACTAGTACAAATGCGTTTATTCTTAACGGTCGTCGTGATTAAAGCTCGCACTTCCAGAGAAACAGAGTAGAATAAAAGCACAAAAGCTTGAAGGTGTCAGAGGGCGCCCTCCGAAGCCCGCAGTCCGCAGTGCCCGGCCCGATTGGGGCACACTGTTGAATAGTTCGTGAGAGTGAGACAAGGCGAAAACTAATGGGGTTCACTGTCACGCCGGGAGATTTAGTGCGGTCGGGAGAAAATGGGTAATATTTTACTATTAGAAATGTGAATAGTTGTATTACGATTGAGTATACAGCTCAGGTTGGTATAAGTTTCAATTACTTTTACCAAATGCAGCTTTGTGTGAAAAAAGAGGAAAAAAATAGTATTAGAAATGAGCATTTTTAGCTTCGCTCTGATGAATAACTGCCACTTAGAATCAAAACGATGCTTGAAATAAGGGCTTTGACCATATTAAGTTATCAGATTCAAATAGTCAGATACTACCCAACCTTCCTCTCCTCCTTCCATTCCCTTCAGTCTAACTACATCCTCCAAAATGAGGATTCCTTGGTCACACTACGGAATTCAATTGAAAAACATAATTTTATTTAATATTTTATGACACTTACCTATGATGACAAATAGAAATAACTAAACAAAACTAACTTTTAACAGTTAGACCACCTTGTAGACCACCCCTCTCCCCCTCCCCCCATATTTTATGTATATAAACCGTAGACGAAGAATACTTTGTACCAGTCTGAAGATGGCTTTAACGAGCTAAAATCGGTTACGGTCAATAAAATTAAAGTGGAAAAAAGTTTCATATTTGTTTTATTATAATATATTTTAACAGTTAAGTAGACCTCGAATCAAAAAAGTATATTCTCTTCTATCAAATCATAACCCAAATATTTGTAAGCAGCTACAAAGTTATTAACTATTTATTAATATAATATTTCATCTGATGAATTATACAATGTGAATTGTACAAGAAACGACAGTATTTCAATAACAATTATTTTTTAAGGCAAATGCGCATAAGAAAGTCCAAATAAACACGACGATTTCACATTTAAAAATAAATCTTTACGGAACCATTAAAACAACCACCATCTTGAAACGGATACATTACGTATAAACAAATAAAAAACTATTATGGGGGAAAACAATGTAGTGGCTACATCAGAGTATTAAGATTTTAAATGTTGTTAATCGGTTTGGACGTGGCCCAGAGCAAGTCCTCACTCCTCGCTCCTCGTTATTATCACATTTAATGAGAAGGGTAACGAAATGAGATGAGATTTATTATTGCAGCTCGTTATGCCCTCCCAATGTTGTTCACAGGGCAGTTGGACTGTTGAGAATTTTAAAAAATATATATTGGTGATTGTACGTAATTATTTCTGTAATAGAAATAACCAAATAACCTAACCGGCTGCCCTTGTTAAAAACAGCTTTTATCCATATGCATACAAACACCGATATTTCTTTTCATAAATGATATTTACTTATTTATTTATGAAACACATGGTATTTAATTGACACTTACAAGACTTTGATACATTGAATCACCATACTAGGAAACTGCCTGTTTCATGGTGACCAATACATAATAGTTTCACCTTTTTGATTTTTCTATTTTATAAAACATACCTAAATATCTTTATTTTATTTTTCGAGTTTGGCTAAGATAGTACCTACCTAGTATTTGCACATGGTAAAAAATATAGCCACTCGTATCAGGAATACCAACAAAAGAAAATTTTATCAACAGAAACCATTCCAGCTGTCACCCCATACAACGAGAGTGAATTTTCGATTTACGTAATTAAAAATTAAAATGCTAAAATTAAAAATATCCCAAATGCAGTCAGATTCCTTTTATAGTAATTAAGGTAAATCAGAAGGTTTTATCAAAAAATATTTCGTATAATCCTTGTCCAGCGATTCCGAATAATTACCTTTTGGATAAAGTGAAAACAATATAATGTAAGAATCTAAGCCTTAGTAATAAACGTGTTTCAAATCCTACACAACCGATAACCAACCCTTAAAGTTATGGTTGTTTCTCAGCTGCAAAAAAATAAAACACGCCCATTAGTAAGGAGGTACAAATATAAACACTATGAATACAAGTAGTTCTGAATAGACGTAGTTTTAAATTTGAACTACTTCATAAAAACGCCTTTGTTCAAAACTACAGAATGATTAATCAAAATGATTATTTAAGTACAAACTAAATGTAACATAAACATTTATAAATATAATAAGTAAATGTGATAAGAACAAGACAAGTTATTATATTGGAAAAATATGAATGTAATAAATGCATCCTATGACTCAGTAGATTTTTGTAATTGTTGTAGATACCTATTTTTGTATTAACTGATTTTTTATAACTGTATTGTTCTCGCGTAAGTGAAATCGTCTGTAAAAACTTAGTATAAATAAATAAATAAATAATATGTAAAAACAAATATAATTAAATATGAAGTATACAAAAATGCGAACAAAAAATATTTTATTTTCTCCGATCAGAATTTATACTGATTTTCTAGTAGTTTTGTGAACAGCATTAAACCTCGCATTCAAAAATGTATATTTCTAATTTTCTCTTATTTAATAAATCAAAACCAATTATTTTGATTTCATGAGATTTGCAAGCGGTTAATTAAATATTATTATTAATTAATAGTTATAATTTGTATTTCTTGGGTATTAACTAAGTAACACTCTTCCCCTACCCCTTAAATCACCCCACCCACCTAATAATATCTATCTGTACTTCTGTATAATTTTTAAGTTAGTTTTAAGATTGCTAGTTAATGACACGGTTGTGGTGAAACCGGTAGCAAAGTAAACAAAACTTTAAGTAACAAATGTACATTGGAAAATAAAACTCAACAACACACTAATTATTAGTCTAAAACACCGATATAAATAGAAATATTTCTGAGAAGAAATATATATGCCGCCGACGGGAATTGAACTAGCAGCCTCTGAATGCCGGTCAGGTGCTCCATCGATTGTTCTACCGTTATTCTGCTAGTGACAAATGCGTTATTTTTAATATACTTATAGGCATGCGATATTATTATTTTGTGAATTCGCCCCGGAACAGCACGTAGATGTTTGAAAATATTACTTATGTATGTTATCCCATTTCATGTGCTTGTCTACAGTTATCTCCAAATATACATACGTTTGTACCAGTTCAATAGTTTCACATTTACAGGGCTGTATAAAACTGTGTATATACTCAAATTTATGCGACTATTGAAAAACAAAAAAGCTTTGACAAAAGAATAACAAAGAACTAATGAATTAAGACCCTTATCTCCGTAAATTCCATTTTTCTAAACTAGAAATTCAACAACGTATGCTTACTAAAGCTTTCTTTTGAATTCTGAAATTATTTAAGCACCATCACAAAAAAATATTATTAACAAGGGTTTTACTTTATGACAAAAACACTTTATTTCTTTTACATGGCGACGGCGGTTTCATCCTTTGCAGGCTTTATTAATAATGCTTTGTGACTAGATTTCACCATTAATGAGAGAGAGAGAAAAAAAAGATCAATGAAACGTTGATATCTAATGTAAGTGTATATTGGCTTTATTAAACATAATTTATATGGTACAACTTTAACACTTTGGTTCGGTATTGGGTAGGCTACGTAGCCAGAATTTTTTTTCGTAAATTGACACCAGAAGGTAAAATACCATTGGGTATACGACAGCAGAAATTGAAAGATATTCTCTCAATATAGAGAATTGGATCAAATTTTAGACCATGTTCCATAATAAAGAATCCTAGATATAGAAGAGTAGAGGTCTTAGAAGGTAAGGGTAGACGTCAATGCATAGACTTAATTAAAAAATGATATTAGAATATTTCTCATTGGTAAGTTACCGACGCAACAGTGGGATGGTTTGTTGCTAAATGAAACTTTAACTCAGTCCCTCAACGCAGATATTGTAACACGTTTAAAAGTTCGTGATACCTTCGTTATTTGCTTAGCCCTTGAAAAGTATTTTGTTCTACGTGCGAGCATTTCGACGCGTGCCTAAGGTTGGAAAATACGAGCACACATCTTATGTCGACAATCTCTTTGGAGAATGCTTACTCAAGTTCGTCTAAAATAATATTTTGGTACAAATATTACCCAAGCTCTATGACAAGCAGCAGACGTGGCAGCACCTAAGCTGGGACATCTTGCCATGTAGGTACTAGTACAGTATGTGGTACTGCTCGTACGCTGTGTTCATTGGATTAAGTCAATTCCGCCTATGTTGTGTCTTAATTAAACATTTGAGCTCGACACTGAAAACTTCTCACATATGTAATGGGTAATTAACTATGCTGTAATGTATATGTCAGTATTACTGTATTCCACCAATAATTTATTATTACGAACATTTTGCGTGGAAAAAGACCTCTTACTGTTAAAACTTAAAGAAAAACATTATAGCCTGCAATATATTTCCACCTCCTTATTAAAGGAAAACTTATTAAAGGCTATACGTCTGGGTCATTTTCCAAATTATTTCTAATACCGTCTCCGACTCACCCTTACGACCACCACGGCAGAACGGTAAGCTCGTTATAAAATTAGCAGGCAATAATTAATACAGCAATGCTTCGATGCAAGTCATTTGATTTCGATAATCGGGCACTTCTAATACTCAATCTAAGCTCGTTCTTGTCCTCTACCACCTCCACCAGCTACATAATTTACTCTATTTAGAGATAACATTTCTACTAACGCGGGGTAGTTATTAACTATAATAATCCAATATATTCATTTAAATCAAAACCTAAATGTTAATAAATAATAAAGTATTTTCCTGAATGTTGAACAATAAACAAATAATTAAAGTAGATATCTAATGATCACCATGAGTGTTCTCTATAATGACAGGATCATGAAATCAGTGTTCATGATGACTGAGCACCTGCTGTATATTTGGTATCCCCCGTTATCCTTGATTTACTATGGCATCCTCGCTGACGCAGACACAACCTTTATTTATTATTATTTGGGCTGAGAGAACAAACACCGTGGTAATATCTATAGATATACGTGGTCAAGGATTGGCAATAACTATATATATAAATTATCTAAAGCTGAAATGTCCATAGATATTATGTGGTGTTCTAAAAAACAAGCAATGTGAATAATTGTATAAGGAAAACAGCGTCCAAACGAAGATAACATATTCCTGTTTGCTTATATATTATCAAGCTGTATATGAATAATGTGTATGTAATTATTTTGATATTTAGTATAAAAGGTACACTCGAAGTTTTCCAAACAGTTTTTCGTCACGTCCACAGATTTCAGAAAAATTCCAGAATTGATTTTTGAAAGTCGACTACTCCAATGGGTTTGTATAAATATTTCTCCAGGTAAACGCAAATTTTGACAATTCTTTTTGAAATTTCGATTTCATTCCCTCTTATTAGAAACGCGATGTAAATCTTACGCAGTGAATACGGTCGGAATAGCAAAAAAAATACTTATTACCACGGGCGTAAAACAACCATTAAACTGGCTTAAGGCGGTCTTAACTGAAACTTAACTAATAAGTACGCACGTTATTTTTGCATCTATAGATCTGTGTATTTTATCAACTGTTGCCCTTTGACCTGAGACACATCCGATGATTTGATGCTAATGGAAATGCAGCATTAGCGACCAATAACTCAGGAAGTGTCAATCAACTGTCAGATTAACTAAGATAAAGTGTGAAATGGATGCTGACTTGTTAATCAGTGCATTATTAATTGATTCTTCATAACCACATTAGATTGCATAATAGAATGTCATCTCACAGCAAATTTATAGATATTTTGTTTCACAGTCCAATTATTGAGTTCGTTGTGTTCAAATTATGATAGTAATCTCGTATCACGTAACCTATGGACATATTAACACACATTCTAGTTCAGAGGTTCCCAAAGTGGTCTATATGGACCCTCAGGGGTCGATGTCGGCATGCTGGGGGTCTATGTCAGCGAGAAAAAAATTTGGGGGTCCACGAGATTCGAATGGAGGTACATACGAGCGGACCCCCATTTACCTCAAGTCAACATTTAGGAGTTCCGTAAATGACACAATACACCTAACACAAATATAATAGACTGAGAAATTACTTATTTAATATTTGTATTTTTATATTTCGTAAAGTTGTTAATTGAGGTAAGTAAATAGAGTTTACGTTCCATTTCTCGTCAGAATTAATATATTCAAGCAAAACATTGCACATTGGAAGCCGCAAATTTTCCTAGTTCCCCAACTTGTTTTTGAAAAACGTCCAGGGTTATAATGACGTTCAACATTTAAATGTACTTTACACAGACTTCAAAACTATGTTTGAGGACATTTTGATTATCAAAATTGAACTTCGAAGAATCGGAAAATATGTGACAAGAAGAACTGACCGAAATAAGCACTGATAAAGAACTTAAGGGGCAGTTCTGTAAGGCTAGCTACAGAAAGAAATTCCCGCTGATTTTCCTTCTTCATTTTCATTTGGTGCAATACCTCACAAGGGTTCCCCTGTCTGCACAATGTAAAGACAGAGAAACTATACCACCACCCAGTTGTTGGGCAGGCAAGAAAAGGGAATATTTTTACTAAAAAAATAAATGATCAAGGCATGGGACGTTAATAGTTTTAGGAAAATTCAATATTCGGCAGGCAGGGGGTCTTCAGAAAAAAAAATTTGGCAAGTGGTCTACGGGGCAAAAAACGTTTGGGAACCTCTGTTCTAGTTGGACGCTCGCCAAAGCTTTTAACGAACTTTATACTGTTTAGGGGTCATTTCATTTAGATAAAGGGCGGTATGATACACCCGACCTCCACAATATAGCCTCCGACATTTCCTCGATTTTGACAACAAATGTGAAATTAAGGAAAGATACGGTAAATTGCAATAAACGTAGTTATTCAAAAAATTCTCCGAATGGGTTCAATTATCGATGTATCTGGTCAACGGGTTTAATACGTCACTGCTCCGCGCCCGAGCCGTAGGCAATATTTGTGGGTTTTGTCCTACTAGCTCATTCGAGGAAAGGAGTTACCCAATATGTTTACAAAACAACAAGCTTCCGATAATAATGTATTCCTCCGTGTTACGTGGTAAACTCCTCACGATTTATACGCATATAAGATATAGTAAAATAAATAATACTTCTTAATGTAAGTACCGCATAAGAGAACTACTCCCAACCGTCTAGAGCCAACGAGACTATAGCATTCCCAATTCTATGTTGTGTTTATAAAAATATTTTAAATTATTTTTACATTATTGTTTTTAAGCCTTGTACTGAATTGATGAATTTCGAAATCGTGTGTGGATATAGTACTGCTCTCACATTTTATATTTTTAATTTGACAAATTTTTCAAATGTTTTTATATTACTGTCTTAGTTTTCCACTATACTGAATCAAACTAACTTTTAAAAATGCATTGTGCCTATATATCGGTGGCTACCCAGTTCGTTTGTTCCTGATTATGATGTTATTTAATTTAGTTATCTGAATAGAAACAACAAAGGAAGTCTACATTTGTAACAAAAATCATTATTTAATGCACTTACTGTGTACCGAGAGTTGTCTGGTTGTCTGTACTATCTGCCGACCACTTCGAGGAAACGGCGTGATGATTGGATAGTTGTTTAACGATTGTTAAAAAATAAAGCAACAGAAAGGTGTCAAATAATAGCAAAATATCCAATTTCGATCCGTTCAAATACACGGTGTGCTTTTGGATCAGCGTTATTAATGAAAAAATACATTTTTTAACTAGAAACTTTATGGGTTAATCTTAAAATGGAAAGCTGGTTGTCAATATTTGAATAGGAGCATCCAAATACATGTGTAGAGAATTTTGAAATTGTTTTTCAAAGTCACATTAATTTATTTACAATTGTAACAGATCCTGAACTAAAATCTAAACATGGATTAATAAAGCCACGGATAACAAAAATATTCTTGATGTCAGAAATTAAGAAAAATTCCATCACCACTATAAATAATTCACAAATTACCAAAAAGTCTTTAATACCTAAATAATAAGACTGACAGAAGTAAAGTACTGTGTTGACAAAATAAAGGATGCTGTCCAAGTTAGCAAATAAATCTGGAAAATCATCAACACAATAACCAACCAAGCACCAAACAAAAATACCAAAAGAAGTTTCATATCAAGGAATTACCATTAACACAGAAAAGTCCGACAGCTATATGGTAATATTTTTAATGATTCTTTTGCAAATGACGGTGCGAAAACTGCTCGTTATATTATCGTTGACAGTAAAAAAACTAACCAACCTACTCCTACCTACGTAATTTTTCAGACCTATAAACTAATTCGAAATGCTCAAAGGCAAAATGCGCAAATGCGAATTTGGGGACCCCCGAGGACGACGTGAATCAGATACTTGAGTCGGGCCATGTCAAGAGTCTGAATAATATAAGAGTATGTATAAGATGATGTATGAATGTGAATGAGGCAAGAAGTGTGTGTCAAGACTGAGTTGTTTAGAGGTCCGTCTTCTCTGCCTACCCCTGCGGAGAAATGGCGTGAAGGTTAGTTGCAAACTTAGTTATAAACTATAACGGCGCTGCTCGCCAATTCAAACACGAGAAATTATTTCTCAGTTGAATTGGGCAACTTTGCAAAAAACAACAAAAAATACAAATGCAATATATTCTGTATTTTCAAATGTATTATAATATTTACATGTAAGTATTAAATAAATAAGTAAAAATTTCGCTAGGCATTCCTGGGCTGAGGCGGAAATGATTGGGATTTTGCACTGACTTCGAAAAGTTAAAGTTTAACCAACTCCCATTATTTATATTAAAAGCATACGCAGAGAGAATACAATAAAATACCATATGTAAATAGTAACATAACTTAGAATAATGTAACATGAGCACTTATAAAATAAATAGTGATACAGGAGGTTAACATCGTATTAGCATACTAATTGAATTACCATAAATCTTCACTCAATATGATCGTGTTAATATCTTACACTGCAGCCTACTTTAAATAAATCAACAATCTAAGAACGTAAGTATAATATAAATGTCTATTCGATATGCCAAATTACCGTAAAACTGTCAAAGAAAAAAAGGTTATCACTTTATTATGCGACTAGCGCAAGTAGGAGTTGTAATAAACATGGTGATTCAAAGGAAAGTAGCGTGCAGCGGGAACGTTATGAATAGCGGTGTTAAAACTGTTAGGGCAATCTGGATGTTTAAATTTTTATTAACAAGCGTGATCGCTCGAGAGGCTCTCGGGCATAATGAGACAGGTGTAGTAAGGTAGCCGGAAAGGCAGACACGTTAGTCTAAGAATTCAGAAAGATTTACTCGGATAGTAGTCAAAGTCACGAACCAGGTGAAACAAAATCGATGGGAGCGAGTCGGTATGCAAATAACCAATCAAACTTAAATAGAGTTTTGTAGGCGATCTTATCGACTCTAACCTTCCAGGGAACTAATCTATGGGACTTACTTTTTGCGAGTTTTCACAGGAGTTTTACTGATTATTTATTTACTAAGACTCCCATTGGGATTTTACAAATATTACATATATATATATATCATAATATATATATATATATAGTATGATACTATCATATTATATAACACTCTCAATCCTTTCGTTTCCTCAAGCTGAGACCAAAGCAATTAATTTAAATAAATTTTCTGCCTCAACAGGCATTTTAAAATGATATCCTTTTTTCAACTCTTCTATCTGATGACGAGATAAGGATGATCACCACTTTTAAAATAATTGCGTGGAAAATGTACAATTTTTGTACGGTAAATATAAAAGTGACTGGTACAAGCAGTCATTCCTCATTAGACTGTAATTGGGAAAAGTAAAACGTGGTTTTATTGACTATATTTCTAATGTTCCTACAAATCTCCTGCTGCCATTGCAAGTGGACCTGAATAACTCAGTGTCCTGTTGAATTTTCATGATTTGTGCGGTCTCTACTGTTCCTGTATAATGAATAAAGAATATCAGTACATTATTAGTAATAATAATTTTACAATCTTAACTAACTAACTAACTAACTAACCATCACGCCGTTTCCCCGCAGGGGTAGGCAGAGAGAACGGACCGCCAAACAACTCGGTCTTGGCACACACTCCTTGCCTCATTCACATTAATACATCGTCTCATACATACTCTTCTATTGTTCTGACTCTTGACATGGCCCGACTCAAGTATCTGATTCACTTGGTCGTGCCATGTCTTCCTCGGGCGTCCCCGACTTCTGCTACCATTCACATTTGCATCGTATATTCTCCTTACAATCCTTTCTTCGCTTATTCGCTCTACATGCCCAAACCATCTAAGCGTCACTTTCTTGATCTTACTCATTACGCTTACATCAGCCTTGCACTCTTTGCGGATCTCCACATTCCTCACACGATCATACATGGTTTTACTACACATACGCCATAACAATAATATGATAACAAACTGATAAAGTTAGTTTATTGCACCCTTCATATATAATTGCTTTTTAAAGGTACTCGTAGCACTGTTATTCAAATTAAATCTGTCGATAGGGCACGTTTTAATCCGTGAAAATTACGATGCGATATCCGTGAAAAAGAATTGTAAATAAAATTATTGCGAAAAGCCACTACATGAAATGGAGCATAGAGTCTGGTGTTGAATATGTTGGGTAAGCAATAATTAATCATCCTCCCTCAGGTCCGATAATGATTTTAAATAATCATTAAATATGTATCTCAACTTTTTCTTCGCTGTGACAATTCGGGTAGTTGCAAAGTAATCGCAATTTAAATAAATCACTAATTTTAGATTAACAATTCAATGCATGATTAAGTTGAGTACTTTAAATATTACATTAATTGGTCTATAATCATTAGTAGCTAACTAAATATTAAATGAAACTGATAAGTAAATTGCAGTGTTGTAGCGTCAATTTTCTTAAACTGAAGAACTTAAGTTCAAGAACATATTGTCTAATTCATTTGATTTCAGTAGTCTGCCGTCAATAATAAATGTTTTTAGGGTTAAATATCAATTTTTTTAAATATAATTTGCATTTGAAAGTGGCATATTCCCAGAACTGCTAGGCTCTCCAAGTATATCGATTTAACAACGATGTAATTCTTCTATGACAGAAAAAGTTACATCTACGTGAAAAAAATGTTTAACATTTCGAGCTTATTCAATTACAGTGAACAGACGATGTACCAATTAGATTTAAATCCATGCTATTATTAATGTTAAGCCTCATTAAAAATATGTCGGTGAGTGCTATATTTGGGCTGATAATAATATTTTACAAAATAAAGCTCATATTATGAGCTTTATTGACGTAAATGGGTTTGGTAATCAACAATATTTCAATATTTTGGCTATGCTTGATACTATGCCATATTTTTTAAATCGGCTTATTTCTAAATATTAATCTGATAAAAATGTCATAAATCAACAGTTTGGTCATGTGTTCTGGTGATAATAAAATATAAAAATTGTTTGTCTATGATAAATTTTATATATCATTACTTTGACGATCTCATAACTGGAAAAATCTATAATTTGTGTTACCGAACTCACCTGCGTTCGTAAAAATGGTACGTTTTCTCGTTATGTCGAAATCCTTGACCCGTCACCGTGACTTATGTCACGTTCTGGGATAATGCCTCACCTCTGGTCGGTAGATGATATCTCATGGCGCGCTGGAGGCAGCTCTCGGTGCTCGGTGCTTGGTACTTGGTACCAGATACCAGGTATCAGGGTAGCATAAACATGACGAGGCGATCGTCACTCAGCCGTCGTGCGTCTGAGAGAGCCATCTCGCCTCACCACGGGTCAGAGGTGCTCGGCCCATTGTTTCGCCTTAGAATGGAGACGTCAGAAAAGTACTCGCGTCTACCTCCCTGTATATTTACTTGTTACATTGTTTGGATGTGTTACTTTGTAGACATTGCTGAATTTATGTGTGTGCTTTACAATTCTTTGTAAGCTCTTTAATTAGGGTATTTGAAAAAATTTGAAGAATTAATTTAATCGTTTTTACAAAAAAAAATATATCTTCTGTTCGTCAAATTTCACAAAAATATACTTGGCAAAACCATAACTGAAAGTAGAGCTATTTTTTAATGTCTAAAAATGTAAATAAAACTAGTTTAAACCTAGGTTTAACCTAAACCTAACCATTTTATAGAGAAGTGTTTTGACTACAAAATTATTACAACGACCACAGCATAAATCTATTTTCATATTAATAATATTGTAATTTTGGTGTGTTATTTTACTCCTGTGAAAAGATCGTACGATCGATCTGCCTTTTACTTCTAACCAATGTTTATTTCTGTTAATTCAAGATATCAAACAACAAAGTAATTGGCATTATACATCAACAAAAATGAATAAATAATTAATAAAAAAAGGACAATAATTAAAAAAAACTGAATGAGTACCTACCTTTTTTTCAATAATAGTCTAAGGGTGATAAATTCTAGTTAACGTGCAACTTTCTAGTGGTTAAACTCGGTATTGTCTCGCGCATTTAACAGCTCAAAAATATAGAACCCATTGTAAACATTGTCGTTAGTATTCAAAAGCATCATTGAAAATCACCTCAAACAATAAATCAGCTGGTAGGTTTTATTGCGCATAAAACACAGGAATACCCGCGGACGGCCATAATAACAGTAATAATAATATGCTTCGCTCCGAAACTAACGACATTCAAACCGACTTGTTATGTCAGTCACCTTGCCGCAGTACAAACTGATGTAGATCTGCTGATCCCTCACTCAAAGGGTGCCATTGTAGGCGTGACTTATTACTTACTATAGCGGCAATTATTATCTTCCAGGTCTAATGAAGTTTGACGATTCGTCTTTGCACATTCTGGAAGCTGGCGAATATTTCTTATTGTTACATTTCACTGGATTTGGACAGAATATTTTTTTGTCCAACACAAAACCATCAATTTGGGAGACAGGTAATTTTCAATTTGGGGAGAACGATTTTACTTGAAAACCAACACTTCTATCTTAGGTCACTCTAAGAGGTTTTCTACGTTTGATAACTTTGATAAGAGAGGCGGTTTGGGGAGATTCTTTGACCTCTCCAGCTGGTCTCCTGATCTATCATCTTGCACCGCAGCGGGAGGGATAGATTCATACGTCCGTCACTCCTGGACATACTGACCTTTAGATTCCTACCCACCCCTCATACTTTTTTCCTTCCGAAATTCCCTTTCCTTCCGAAAAAGGAATGGGGGTGAAAACCCTTCACACAGCATTCCCAAAGATGACATAGGCCTGGAGTGAAATTATTTTCCTCAGGGCCTCCTGGGGTTAATGTAAAAAATTCAAACACACTGATTTCGGTAGTTGGAATGTGATGTACGTTAATTATTCCTGTGTAAAATCTGGTTCAAATTACTCAATTTTGGTTTGAATTTAAGTGTCTTTTTCAAAATTGGAAATGATGAATACCAATAATTTAATATTTTAACAGAAAATCATTCTAATTACCATTTTCAAAATTGGAACTGATTTGTCGAGAATTTAGACTATCCGGTGATTTTTCACGGGTGTTCGCTAGTTTTTAAGACTTATAGATATTTAAATTTCTTTCTTTATTTACATTTTCTTTATTTATTATAAAAGACCTTAATATAATGTAAATCAGCTTTCGCAAAAAAAAACATCAATCATGATCCAAAACCTGACAACACACATATTCAAAACTTCATAACACAAAAAAACTTACATCAACCCAAATAATCTGAGTAGGCTTTTCAATACATTTGTAATGTGGTTAAATAAAAAAATACTTTCCAAATATTAATACTACATATTACGGAAATACTTAATTCATTTTCTAAAAAAAGTACATAATGTTATTTGCAAGTTTCATAGATATATTAAGTAAACTTTGCATGCAATTTTTATTTATTGTATAAATTTTAAAAGATTACACTTTTTGTGATTTTCTCAACTATCATACCAGGCTCATGCCCGTATTATGGTAGTCGTACATGATTTATGTAAGAAAATAAAATAAACGCCAGGGTTGCCGGCTCTGAAATGAACTGATTTTTCAATTCTTTTCAAGTATGGTGAAGTATATGAAGGTAATTACACATATTTAGCAAGCTTCTATAGCTTTTTGTTAAGCAAATAACAATTTACCTTGTACCGGGCTTTAGTACCCTAGTACATTGGGGAAATTTTTTTTGAGTAATTACATGTTAGTAGTGATTTTATAATAATTTCTATATTTTAACATAATACGATCAATATTGCTGTGCTAGTTTAATGGATGCAAGAATGATGTAGACTAAAGCATATTTTTTTTATTCTTCATTATAAGCACCCGCCAATCTGCCAAAACAGGCTGTCAGCAGGTCATATTCACAATATTTATTATAACACTAAAGCACATGTATGATGAAAGGCACTATATACACGGTGTCCGGAAACTCGTAGTACAAGCGGGAAACTGGAGAATCTACACCACATGGGGAACCCAAAAAAACATAAAGTTTTTTGATTTGAGCATTATCAAAAAAAAAAAAAAAAAAACCAAAAAAAAATATTTTTCGGCTATTTTAGGGTTAAAGTTTTTTCTGGTGTTTAGGGTTGAATAACAGATGTTTTAACCCTGCAGAGCAGAAATATTTTATGATTACACCGGGTTAAATGAAGGGTGATTTCAAAATAATGCTTCAAATCCGAGTTTCTTCATTTGTTTTACTTTCAAATAGTTTTAATTAGTTGGGTACTTTGATCTTCAGTAATAATTTATAAGAATTTGATTAAAAAAAATAAAAAAATAAAAAATCAACTTCAAACTCGATTTACTCGATAACGAAAGCTCAAATAAAAAAAAAATATACTACAAAATCGACTCCAAATGTGATGTAGATTCACCAGTTTCCCGCTTGTACTACGAGTTTCCGGACACCCTGTATAAAATATACAAAGAAGAATAACATTTTAAGTGACTACAATACAAAGGCATACATCTCATCAAAATGACAATTCAAGACACCTTTAAAAAGTGATATAAAGTCATGAAAAGTGTAAAACAAAAACTAGGTTTAATAGGTTACATAGGTGACTATTTAACCTAGTTTTGGTTTCATCACCGGTCACCGCATACAATACATAGACAGATAGACATAAAACAACCAACACATAATCATTGGCATGTACTCACACAACATACATAGAGACTCTCATGAGCATATTTATACAATTACATGCATGTAATACTAATCTATTTATAAACAAATCAATATTTAAAAAATCTTGTTCCTTTTTTTTTATTTCAGTGGTGCAATTTGTATTGCGCTTTTTACATGCATTGGCATCAAATTATATATAGAAGGTGCAAGATAAGTGAATGTTTGTTTTCCAATTGTATTAATTGTGAAAAATTGTGTGTTTATGTAAGCATGTAGAGGTGAATGAATTGTGATTTTCGACGTTTAGTTTTGGTATAGCCATCCAATACCTGCCAGTTACCAATGTTTTCCGAAACATTGGCTAATAAGGAGGATTGGCTAATAACATAAAAAGCAATCACGGTAATACTTTTGGCCGAGAAAATCTTAAAACGTATTATCCTCAATTATATTATTATTAGTGCTATTATGACTTTGGAGATGATCTGTTTCATCAATATTTTGCATAATACATATTAATTTAATATAAAATAATTATCATACGAGTAAATCATATTAAAAGCTTGATAATATTATGGATCCTTGTTAGTGCGTTAAGTACCTACAAATAAAAATCTCCGCAGTGACGTACTGCCTTATAAAATGTCTCATTATTCATTTCATTACTCTTTCATTTTCACGAAGGAATAGCATTCCTTTACCCATCAGTATTCATAGATTTATTTTATTTACTCAATCATATAAATTTCCTACTTTAATTTCTCAATATGTTTTCAATATCTACCTAATTAGTTGAAGTTATTTAGTGTTTATTAGTTATTCGACACTCGGTTAAATCACGTGATTGCTTTTGAAGACTCGGCAATTACTATCGTTGGTATTTCCGAAGTCCGTTCCAAGTTACAACGTAACAACATTCACATAAAATTTGACAGTTAATTTTATAATGACTGTGTCCAAAATATTCGGCATTGGCGGCACGCTGGCGAGAATTGATTCCCAGTGGACTTGTGGAACTCTTGATCCATTATTAAAAATACCCACGAAAGCTTATAAAAATTCCATTCATTATTTAATGCACCTCATACTACACAGTGTAATACTGCACAATTTCAGAGAAGGGTGGCTCTTTCTAATTGTTTTCCTCCGGATTAAGGATCCATTTTCCATATTACGGATCGAAACATGTATTTATATCAATTTTTAAAGATGGGATCTTTCTTTGCCAAATAAATAAAACGTAAACCCTAAAATCCCTGCCTGCTCATTTCAAATCGTTCACACAATGCTGCATAGTTCATGCATTACGTCTCTGGAGCGGCTGGCCTCTGATTACGGTCGTCGCAGTAATTTCCTTCAATGTTCCGTCCATGGGTGGAGATTTCCATAGTAACATTTTTTCTGGAACCTCGAAGTTTTAAAATGTGTGCCTTATTCTACATAATATGACTTGAAGTAATTCACTGGGCTCGCAGTAAGGTAACGTAAGTCAAGCAACCGCAAGGTGAGCTCTGCGCGGCGGCCGCTTTCTTTCTCACCGGTTTCCCGCCCACGCGAAACCTTCGAAAGAAACAACAAATAATAATAAGAATAATAATTCTTCTTGCGCTTGATGAACTCGGTACGCCGGGCATTCTCGGCAAACCAGGTAACAGGGGAATAGAACACGGAACAGTTAGTAGATGGCGCGTGGAGCCCGCTGGCCCTGCCGAAGCAACAACTGGCTTAATTCTATTGTTGAATAATACGTTGTACGCCCTAGAGGACATGGAATAAAGTTTCACATGGCACAACCAACCTTGGCTGCATGAAGAATGAGCGGTGTTACCGGTGCATATAAAGTTTGAATAGACAAAATAGAAATTCGTTTGGGGACGTTCATATTACTACACCTCAATCTGACAATCGTTAACTAAACATGTCATTAACTGATATATCAGATGAGGAAACACGCCAAACGAAGTTGGAAAAAGTGTAGGCTAAATAGTTTTTTTTAAGTGAACCTATTTACTCATATGAATTTAAAATATAGAGCCTTGAAAAACCATGCCTTTCGTTACACATTTAAAATTGCACTGTTTGTATTGTAGAAACGTAGAAAATCCAACTTCTCTCAAATCTTAAGTTAGTTCTGAAAATGAAATATAAATCCTATTAGTCAGAGTACTAGCCAATCATTCTACCAACTGAGCTATTGACCACCTTTTATTAGAATTAGTTCGAAATTCATTTGTACCTAACACATGTTACTCCAGACCTGTAATTCAGATTCGAAGCATTTATAACTCTGCTACGGCAGTTGTCAATATTTGTTCATTACAAAATTGTGTTTTTAGATGAGAGGGCGTTTCGCCATTCTATTGCAATGAGCGAATGGAATGATTTTGTTAATAAATAAATTCTGAATATTTCTACGATTTTCTCTGTTTTTAGCGGTCGGAATTGCTGTGAAGCGGGGAAATACATCAAGTCAGCTTTGGCTGTGGAGAGCTTTAAGCTTATTAGTTCAAACATTTCAACAAATGTGGCTTCTATAACACGTTCATATTATTCATTTTTATATTTTCTCAATTTCCAATCTTTTTCAAAGTTGATAAATGCATAAATCCCCAATAAAGTTTTAAACAAGCTCAATTCTTGTACTTCATTTCCCTGTGAGAATAGATGAATAGAAAACACTTTTTAGGAAAATATTGAACAAATCATTCAGCTAGTATCAAGATTGAAAAGATGTAGCAAAATATTAATAAACGATAAACGATAGGTTATTTCCGTACACGATAATTGGTTGAAGAGTTGTTACAAATTTAAAAAAAAATGTTTATTGGTCAAATTTTTCGCAACGCAATTCAAATTGTCACCTGTTTGGTAATTGCATCAATGAATGGCAAAATATAATTATTTATAAAATGTAGCAACAGTATTTGGAAACTAATGAGTTTTTAGTTCAGTATTTATTTTACGAATTTATTAAAATCCAATGAACTAAAACGATAAAATAGTAACTTTTTTATATCAGAGAAAAGTGCACCAATATTGTTTAATGTCGTGTGATGAATGAAATGAGTTTGTAGGAAAAACAAGAATAGAGTAACTTTATGAGAATCTAAATATGCAGATTTGGTCTCAAAATATATCTAGGTACCTTCCTATGCGTCAAAGTAAGCAATATTTCAATAATTAATGATCGTATCTTATCTGAGTATTCCCTTTGCTTACAATAAATAGGTAAAATTCTGTTCAATCATACGCATGGTAAGCAATATTTCAATACGGAATTATCATGTCTTATCTGAGTATACCCTTTCCTGACAATAAATAGGTAAAATTCTGTTCAATCATACGCATAGTAAGCAATATTTCAAAACTGAATTATCGTGTCTTATCTGAGTATTCCCTTTCCTTACAATAAATAGGTAAAATTCTGTTCAATCATATGCATTTAGTAATTTTGGTTAAATGAAATTAAATCATTTAACTACATATTTGTCATCTATTCAAGTGGTGACTTCTGGTGATGTTGCATAACTTGTTATTACAATTCATCTGATTTCAGAATTCAAGTTCTGTTAAAATCCTATTCAAGTTCTGTTATTATCCAAGTACTGATAAACAACCGGCCTGTGGATGAAATAATAAGAAAACTTTCACGTAACTAGAATTTTAACTTTGAAAATTTGATGAATCGTTCAAATTCTGTAAAGCAACCCGCCCTTAGTTTATATTCTGTTAAAATATTTTGTTCTATTTTAATTTAAAATTAATGCTGTATTCGCATTAGTCTAGAGAAATTTATACTCTTTATCAATATAGCAAGATTATGCAAGAGAGTTTATTTGGTGTCATGTTAATGTCTCTAAGAAAAAAAACCATAATATAACTTATTGTTGGCGTTACCATTGGCGTCATGTATCTTTTATCAGGAGATTTTTCAATGTGGATGAGTGTTTCAGGCGAATAATTAATGCTTGTAAAATAATATAACTTAATTTAAAGGTAGGAACTCATGGCAGAACTTTAACTAGATATTATGAAACAATCATAATTTGATCCTGTATTAAGTTACCATTATCTCATTTAACAATGTCAATAAAGGCTCTCAGATAAACACGAGTAAGGCGTGGACCACACAGGCGATGATAATCAGCTCAGCCAATGCATCTTCATTTAACATGAAAAACCTGAGAGCCTTTAAGCCCGACAGGAACATCATTGGCATTGTAACGTAATTGCGCATTCTCCGACACAATGACTTCGCCAATCCAGTTCAGATTTTGCATCTTAATTTACGACCGAGCTGCCTCCCAACTTCCTCTTTAAAAAAACAGCACGTCAGCATCATTAGGTTCAAGAATTTTAGAGTGCAAATCCACAATCGAAAATAAAACGACGCGTTGATATCTCTTCGCGGTGCTTTAAATATACTTATATTATAAACATTATATTATTATAATGACCGGCCTCGTCGGGCGACCAACAATTTCACAGCATATGAGCAAAGAGGGTCGCTTCAAAAGGAGTACCTTAAGTCAAGCCTTATTTTCTGACATCTTCAATATCATCTCACCTTTTTTATAATGTAGTTTATTTAGACCTGCAATTTCCCGCATTTAACATAAGGTCAGTTTCATACTTCGGTTCCCATGGAGGCCCGTAAGATGGACGTGGGCAGATGCTGGCGCCGACTGACTTTCGCCCAATCTATAGACAAATCTTTTGATCGGCGGTGTACAAAATGAATCCACCTCAGAAAAAAGCATTTTACAATCAAACAAAATATATTTAGATTCGAAAGAAGACTGATGTCTTTTGATTTTTATGCCTTTACTTTATTGTGATTTGGGTATATTGAGGTTTGCTTTTGCATGCCAGTGATACAAGCGCTTGGAAAATAATGCACGCAAAGAAAACTGAAGACAAAGCTGTTCGGAGAATCGGGCGGGTAATGCTTTGACATAAGGCTTCAGAAGTGCGGTTTGGCACAAAACGTTGTTCACATGCACACGGTAATGCACATTTAAATTGAATCTGTGGCGTTTAACACTCGGGCATGTAATACCGGTTCATATGCTGAACCATATGGTGCATGCATGAATGTCGTAAAAATGCGGAAAGAAACAGAACTAACGTAACATCTGAACCAAACTCAAGCATGCGGGCGCGAGTTCAATACGTGGGAATATTGTGAAACATTGATGCATATTTATTTATAATCACCTCATAATATTCATCCCGAATTTAATGTTATTAGTTTATAGCGACGATAAGATGCCAAGGACTTAAATATATTACAATTACTCCTTGATAAACGGACAGTAAAAATCTGTAGTATCACAATATAATTTTGACTTTTTCTTCGATATTCTATGTTCGTATTATGTTATTTTATCCACGTTGTTTATTTCTTTAATATAATATTGTCACATAAAATTATCGAATCTCTTCTTATGTATATGCAGTCTTCTCTATTGTCTGTATTTGAATAATGATATTATGACTATAATTATTTTATTACTTTAGTAATTTCAAGCCTTAAAATTAAATATGTGTGGTATAATTTTTACATTGTGTATAATTTAGAAAAAGTGAAATAATAAAAATAAGATTACAGTAAATAAAAAAATAGAAACATGAAATACAAATTCAACAAACATGTTTTAAAAGGTACAGTGATCAGATAGGTTAATCGAGAGACGACCAAAGGTTTGGAATAGGGTTGGAATAGGTTTTTAATGTAAAACTTAAAATTCACCAAGTTCACATTAAACATATCAATACCCAAGTATTGATTTCCCATAGTGTGAAACCTTATCGTATCGGGGAATCGGCAATGTAATTGCGCTTCTGCACAGTTCGGTCGAAATAAAGCATTGTGTTTTGTCATTATTTTGGGTAAGTTGATGGAGGTCTGAATATTAATATTATTAATTGTATTATATTATATATAACACTTTATTTTATTACTATACAAGATATTAACTGTCCAATTAGTTTTAGATTAGAAATTCACAATTAATTATTGATAACGTGCATGTCTAACTTTTATAACTTCACTTTAAAAAATTTCATTTTATCACTTCACATAATAATGTATATGTCCAACTAATATGCATATCTAACATTCACTTAATTTCACTCTGAAACCTTTCAATTCAAAATTTTACTTTCACTTTCAGCTTTAAACTTCGCTTTAAAAATTTTCACTTTATAATTTTTCATTTACTAACAACATCAAAAAATGCGCAAGTAGTTATAATGTATAAGTTCTACTCTCACAATCACAAGCATCTGCTTTATTGGGATAGTGTATGTACCTACTACAGTGGAGAAATAAAAAACTTTCTGTACCCAACCACAGAACAAGATGGTTTAACAGTATCGCCCTTGCGAGAGAGCACCATTGCGAATACAAATTTAGCTTGACTTGGTCTAAGCTGTGCTTTTAACTAGATCGGAATACAATGAAGCAAATCTTGGAGTAGTACATACTCTTGGTGTCGCTATGGTGAAGGCAACCGTCAAAATCGATTGAAACGGCACTTGGCGTATTTGATAACCTGACCTGGGGGCCTACTCTGATTCTTTCGGGTTAACAAACCAGTAAGTTCGGGGTTTAACCTTTCCTTTGCCGGTGCTATCAACTGAGTGAACATCGTCTCCAATTAATAAAATATCTCTCTAAATATAATAAACACAGAGTTCAAATTTTAGATATTCCTCCGCAATGCATTTATGTATTGCACAATATATAAATATTTACCGAGTGTATAGCACAGGAGAGCGAGGAATTTTTGAATACCATAAAGGAAATGTTAATACGGGTTTGTGACGTGGCTAAACCGGCGGCAGGAAAGTTTCGAAAGATACAGATTAGGCCCCCTGAATAGCCTTTGTAACGTTCCTCTTTCGCATCTCCATCCCTCCCATCTTTAACAAGCCTTACAATATTCCCCAAATCGGGGATGCCATAGTCTCACTGGGTGAGTTACAACTTTGATGTGGAAATTTATTGCTAAATCAAAACTACTTTTTACTGGATATTATTATTTTAATTACACGATTAATAAATATGGTAGTTTCACAATAATATGATTAGATTTAGTTTAACACTATATACTAATTTCGGTTGTGCCTCAGTCTGTAACACCGGAAACTACCGAAACCGGTCCACACCCACTGCTACTTGCGTGATAATAGTGGAACATGTACGCAATAGCGCCTCCATTACTATCCCGTGATTTTTCACGGGTGTGCGCTATTATATAATAATATATGAAACTAAATCTAATCAGCAGAACAATAATTGGCTTTCAATCTTATTATGAAAAGAAATTATAACGCAAGAAATATTTGAATAATAAATTTCTACCATTAGATTAAATTAGCTACCTAATCATATTTCTTCTGTAATTCAAAAAATACGCGATGTAAAGATGCTATACCGTAAAAGAGATTCGTAATCTCAATAAAATTGGCGGTAAAAATTGTTTATTATGTGATAAATTTCCCTTTATTCCGAATATTCGCTTTCGTACGCTATCGGTTCTTTTTTCGGTCCAATATCGGCACAGGATCTTCGGCATAATGTGTATGGGACCGGGGGTGGGTTCTTGCAAAATAAAATATGTCTTGCGTAAGGGATGACCGGGAGTAGCCACCGAATCTTTAAAATCTATTTAACTTTATATCTAACGTCCTATTAACATGCCTACGGACGTAATACATTATATTACGTCAAACGAGTTTTGTATTTGAACAAGGACCCTTTATTTGTAATTTACGGTCATGGGTCAGGTTGACTTTTAACCAATATTTTTAACAAAAATATACATAAAACCGACATTACATAAAAGTGGGGGTCATTACTTTAAAACTCTGTTGATTCCAATATTTTTACTTTATTTGAGTAGGTACCACAAAAGAGTCCCAGCTGCACTCAACCGCATGGAGCCAATAAGATTATGCCTTCCCCAATTTGGGTATGTTATCAAATGCATAGATTATAAAGCTAATCAACGAAACGCGGAACACCCCTTATAATCGGTAATGTGAATCTCTCTTATGAGAAGCGAAACGTTAATTTGCGATTTTTTCGTTACAATTATCTTCATCCTTCACCCTGTAAACAGCGTCCCCAAAGATGACATAAACCCTGAGGTTGCCTATGGATCTCTCCCACAGTTGATATTCTGAAAAAGTAAAACTTATAATAAAACAATTGTTAAATCTTAAACATAATTACAGAAACTTTATTAGGACAATAATTATTAATTATTCACACTTCATCGGTGGCTTTTTATTTATTACCTTAACATTGTTTTAATAATCGACAATATAAGTAAAATTGCCACCCCTTTGTTAAACCCCGTACAAAAATGATAGTATTTGTTGAATTATTTATTGATTCCAATTATACCTGTGAAAGTTTCATTCCATTCGCTGATCATTATCGTGTACAATTACGGCATAGAACACCCAACGAAAGTTATTGACGTATATTTTAATATGTATTCCTTTAATATTGGGTCTGTCTGTTCGTAAATAATTATTATTGGAGGTTTCACGATACATCCGATAATTTACCTACAGCAAAGATAGCCATCTTCCTCAGTAAATATGCAAATGATTCAGTCATTAAATCAATTCATCATGGCCGTGATTATTGCCCGCAGGATTGATGATCAGTTTTTTGAAAACAAAACGTTCACAAAGCTTTGTCGGTTGATATCTTAAAATAAATACAAGATTCCCAAACTTACTATAGAAGAACCAAGATAAGTTATGTTTTGCAATAAATAGAATAACATCTTCAACATTCAACAGTAAGTACCTAACTGTATTCAGAGAAAGGATTCATCTCAACGCAGAGTGCCTCAAGGGAACCAAGTAATCCCCGTGCTAATAAAGTACAAGGTCTAAATACAGGTTGCTAATTCAGGAAAATTGTAGCAATCTATATAAATTATTGCAGAAAATGAGAAAACATTCTCGCGAATGCGACGTGCTGTATAGTGGGCAACTTATTGCGACGTGCTGATTCCTGCATTTGCACCTGTTAAATTATTCACAACTTCTCGGGACTTATATTCAGGGCAGCCACTTTTGATATCATGGTAGTAGAATATCTGCTAAAATATACATTTATGCAGAAATGCTCACGTCTTATAAAAGCTTCTAATACGACCGATATTTAGAATTCTTTCCTTTCTATGAAGGTTGCCTTATCATCCGTCTTGTTCCTACAACCCCGTTTTAAAAGCTTTTATTCGAATGTTCACCCACGTTCCATGGATTTGTCCAATCTTCCTTCTCGTTCCTTGAAGGTAACGTTTGAATAAAATAAGAGGTCATAATCTTAAATAAACTTTCATGTGTTTTATAATGTACTAGAGTAAACTACCAATTATGTGTGGTAAAAATTTACTGCATTGATATATGATTTTTACTATGAATATGTGAAAACCCCTAAAAGGGCGTTCATAAAGTGTAATGTTACTTTCGTTACGTTTTTATTATAACGGTAGATACTTAAATATCGGCAAAAATCAAAGATATTACCAAATTTAGTAATACGGAATCTATGTAATGTGAAAAATTCTAAAAATAATGTTAGAAGTGGTATAACGCCGTATCGATAATTCCATATTTTCATTGATCAATAAGAAAAACTATATAACTACCAATTGGAAAATATTCTGGAAATAGAAACACAACTATTGTAGATTTTTGAGAATTCCAATAATTTCATAATTTAATAGTTTGGATCGTCTAAATAAATCATAAGTCAAAATGATTCTCTTCAACAGCAGCAGGCATACTACAAGAAATATAATATTGGCTCTTTTAAAAATCAACTGTTTCACACGTCCTTTAACAAATGAATTAAAATTATTATTGTGAACTGACTTGGCATCGATTTCGCAAGGAATTATAATGATTTTTATCAATTATCATGCAGTTTCAAGTCTGTACTTCCCCGGGCTAAATTTAAATAATTATTTAATTTCAACACTCCAGTTCTCCAGTAAAGCCGACACATTAACCGCCCATCACAATTATTCGCCGTAGGCAGACGACCAAAAAAATCCGATTTCTGCCACTTTCTTTAAACTTAAATCATAAGATAGGATGTCAAATAAACAAAATAAAATTACGTATCCTGATTTCCTGGAAACCGTGCAATATTGCTAATGCTTGATACTGATAAGGAGAAGGATGTACCACAAGAAAATACCCTTGTAGACTACATTAATTTATTCAAAATAAATAATCTCTTAGTTTTAACGAATGTTTATTGTTTATAAAATGCTTACTTCATAATAGTAAGTAAGCGTTTCCTAAATAATAAAAAAGTGGTTAAAACTTGGGATGGGTTATTTCAAAAAATTTTAACAATTCGTCAAATTTCAAAGTTGATTTTCAAGTTAGGTGAAGATGTTATTCATGTTCTGTTATTATGTCATAATTAGCCAGATATAAACAAAACTGAAATAATAACAAAACTTGAATAGATCCTTCACAGAACTTTTTAGAATATTTTTTTTTTTAAATAACCCGTTCTATTGATTATTTATTTTGAATAAAAATGGTGACACAAAATAAGTTTGCAGTGTTTGAAAAAGTGCATTAACTTAGTTTTGACATTATTTGAAATATAATTTTCATACTAAAATCACCAATACTACGTCATTTGGCCGTGAGAATCTTATATATTAAATTTTATCTACGTACGTTTGGTGGATCAATCTTTGTTATCTACAATGATGTATTATAATATTGCTGACTGTGGTTTGGTGAAAACCTTTAGGCCTAAAAATAAACACTTAATGGGATGAGACAAACAAATATTTCGAAATTCGTAAAAATAATAAAGTTTACACGAAAGTGGTTATTTTTTTCACAATTTCGATGTGAAATATTGCAAATCTGTTTATTATTCTAAGAGAATTAAGGGTTGAGTAATTTCATCAACGATTTTCTCGAACAACCTAAAAAAATGTTTTTAGTCATTGATGTATTTTTAGTATTTAAAACCCCTTAATTACTTTACCATGTTGTATTTTGAAGACTATTCTATTTGAAACCATTGTAAGTAACATTCTCACAAAATATGGCTTGTGGAATTTTACCAAAACGCAGTCGAATATAATCTGGCAGGTAGTTACTTTTAAATAGTAGGTTTCTTAACACTAACTACTCTAAAGTTATCACCGAAGAGTATTTCTGAAGTAATGCCATATCTCCATCGGCAATATTGACAACATTGAACCAAATGTTTGTGCAAACATGAAACGTTAGGGCATGGTCACAGAGTTTTTATATTCCGTGGTCGATGGAAGACAAAAAAAAGTGATCCCTACCCAATGTTTTAGTTTTTGTCCTACGTTTTGAAAATCGAGACCCGACTTATTTTTATTTCAAAGAAGTTGACTAAAAATTTTCTAATTTCAAAATTATTTTATAAACACAGAACACATGATTAAGTTAATTTCCTTGCATAGGGCTGTATTTTGTGAAATCATTTTTTTTTAAATTTGAGAAATCGCTGAAGGACCACAAATCGAGCGTTTACGGGGTCTGTTAAATTAAAAAATAATCACAATACATTAATCGTCCACTTGTGAGGATGTCAAATGGGATGGAGTTTAAACAACTCTCACTTACTGTAATTATGCCTTTATTTTATTTTACTTCATACAAATCGGGTGTACATTATATTTAAAATAATAAATACCGAACATTATTTCCAATGCATCGTTATTGATCGTAAGTATCGTATCGTTATTTCAAATCATACGTAAGAGATGATATTATATGTACTTCTGTTCTTAAAATGGGAAAAGAATAACCAGCTGTTACGTTGGCAACATTTCTCACGTACGATCCAGTATGAAATACACGTGTGCTGGGAACACGTGTCGCAGGAGGACGGAACACACTTTTTGCTCTCCAGAAAATAAAATGAAAGTGTAATCCCCCTAGTTACTTTAATCTTTTTTCCGCGCATTATCTTTGTAAAAAGTCTTTGTTAGTTCGAATAAAAACATCTGAAACTGTATTATGTTCTTTTCCTTAGCTAAAAATACTACCTCTAAAAATTAATTCTGATTTAGGTAGGTTAATCCCTGTGACTTTAAGTGACTTTCTGCATCCCACATTTTTGGGCCGTTACGTTCATATCTGAGATCTTACTTAATTTGTGGTTTGACCCCTTTAATCGTCGAAATGATAGTTTTCCTTTTGATGTTCTATTAACTTACTGTGCAAATATCTACACAATTTAGAAAAATGAAGAAAATGGTTATCATATTACATTAGATGCAACAAAGTTTTAAAATGATGCTGTTTTTTAATCCACTTTGCGATGCGGTTGAAACCCTTTTAAAAAAAAAAACTGTTAAAAACCCTACCTACTTGGCACGACTTCCAAATTTTATTTCATGAAATATATTTTGTTCTTATTGAACAAAAATATGATTATATCTTATCTTATTTATTGATAGTTAAATGCTAAATATGAAGCTTCAAAGCGCTTGGTAGATACGATTTTGCGTTACTGAAAAGAGCGGTTATGACAAATAATAATTTTATGAAACCAGAACTCCCCAGTTCACGAGTTTAAACTATTTCAAATAAACAAATGTCTTCTGTAATATAGTTAAGACGTTTTAAGGAAACGTTGAGCCAAAGTAACAAGGAAGTTCTAAACAACATAGACAAAGACTATATTCCTGGGAAAGTTGGACCGTCTGTTGCCATCTTGTAGGTACTGTGTTGTGTTGTGTTGTGTTTATCGAACTAAATCACCATTAATCATTTAAACATGTGTTTTATCCGCTGCTCCCCTTTGCTCCCCGCAGGGTCGCCTCTTAGGTTCAGAGTGTTTCGATATCATTATAAAGATAAAACTGCTTTTGCTTTTTTTATACAGGGATAAAAATGTGTAAACAATTTGTTTCGTGGAATTTTTTTTACAACACACACCATAAAAAATTAATATGTATGCTTGAATATCTCTTTTATCTTCGTAATTTTATATTACATCATTTTATATAATGTTGTATGTACTAATTATTATTTTCTTTGTTACAGGTAAGAACGCTTACTTGTGTGTTCACTGCGAAAAGGTAAGGCATTATTTCATAGATAACTGATTATAATGGATTTAAAGGGAGCTTTCGGTTTTTAATACGAGGATTTATATGGGCTATTATGTAAATGCATAACGAAGTAACTTTGTAATAGTTGTGTTTTAAAGGGACGGACGCGTTCCCAGTGGTCAAATTTTAAAAAGTCTGTTATTTAGACATCATATTTTATGTATTTAGCTAAGAGTGATTGTCTGCGGTCAATAATCGGTATAACTGTTTGTAGATATTGAAAAAATACATGAAATTTACCATTAAGGTGACGTAACACTGTTGAAGTGTCAAATTTAAACAATTCGCTCTCCATGAACAGTAAATAAAATAAGAGTAATTCTACGTTTGACTTCTAACATCAACATGTATTGTACTACAATTTCAACAATTAGTAATGAAACCCTTTTTTTATTCGGTGTCAAATTGTTTCGGTGTAATTTATTAACAATTATTTATTGGTCAGAAAACATGTTTTATTTGTACATCTAATACTTAAGGTGTTCAAAAATTCTATAACAAATTTGTGGTCAGAAATACAACATTTGGTTATTTTGAAAAATTAATTTTCAAATCTGCTTTTGGCATACTATCAGCCATTTTAAAGCTACATACTTGTACTGAAATTAGCAAGTTGTTTATTTAATACACGCCGCGCCGTGACATTCGTCTGTGTCTGTGTTTACGTAAGTCACGTCCGAGTGGATGCGATGTACCCAGACACAGTAGGTATCTAGTCCGTATGTCCGAAGTCCGTACCCTGTCCTTTGTCCGTCCGGGGACCATGTTCCGCCCTTAGGGAGCGCTGTTCACATTATGCAAACTCCGGACGTTACGTACTGGACAATCTGTTTCACAACTGCCGAACGTTTGTTATTCATACGGCAGACGTACAACAACACACAGCTTTGCAAATCCTCATACAGTGCGTACTATGTATCATCATCATCATCGTCATCATCTTCATCATCAGGTGCCTACAAGTGAAATCCTTGTCCAGATGAAAGGACATCATTCAGAATCGAAGCGTTGATGATTGAAATGTCTTCATTCGTGTTTATTGATCATATATTAATAGAGGACGCGTTTGTATGTAATCGATAATATTGAAATTGTTTTTCATAGTAGTTTGGAACAATTACCACCACTCTCTTCTCACCCCGAAAATGCACAAAGTTACTGGATGCGATTCTCGTAATTCAATTCGACAATCTTCTTTTACGTTTCTATTGTTTCACTCTTCACAAAAGCAAAACTATTATTAAATTTTTCATTGAAGAAGAAGATAATACAAACATATCAAAATCAAAATGGAGATGAGTAATAGACTGATAATAAATATCAACAAGGGAAAAACTAAATAATTTTTTTTTTTTTTTTTTCGAAGGAAGCAAATACTTTGGGGTGTGACATATTGAATGAAAAAACATACACTTAGTAAGACACCACTTTATTTTTGAATTAATAACAATAGCCAACCGGGTTTCGCTTGTCCCAAGCTTCATCAGGACTAAATATCAACTAAAGCAAATTAGATACAGGCACATATAAATATAGGTAAATGAAAACAATGAGTGAAAGAGATACAAAACAGATAGAAAGAGATGCAAATAGAAAATGTGGAGACAAATTATTAAGGATGATGAGGAGGGTGGGGGGGGAAGGAAATAACAGTTTCAGCGGCGGAATAAATTTAATATGGGACTATCAGATAAATTAATTTGGTTATTTATTATATTTAAATTATTATTAACTGCTTTTTTTATTTCAAGGGCTTCTAAGTTGTTTAATCTAATTCCAGATCCATTTTTATGCAATATTTTAGTTCCCGAGATTTTATCGAATGAATGATTAGATTCTATTAAATGATTCGCGAATTCTGAAAAGGCATTATTGTTTAAAC
This sequence comes from Hesperophylax consimilis, assembly GCF_061612785.1. Classification (NCBI taxonomy): domain Eukaryota; kingdom Metazoa; phylum Arthropoda; class Insecta; order Trichoptera; family Limnephilidae; genus Hesperophylax; species Hesperophylax consimilis. Next base: position 1,689,522 of record NC_142838.1, on the reverse strand, counting down.
ATCGTAAATGTTCTTTTACTCTTAAGTTGACATTCCGGGCCGTTTTTCCGATATAAAAAGCAGAACAATCATTACAATTAAGTTTATATATGCCCGAGTGGCTTAGTTTGTCGTCTTTATCTTTAGTATTAATTAAGTATTTACTTAAATTATTATTAGTGTAAAAAGCGGGTTTTATTTCAGATGGGAATTTTTTAACGCTTAAAGAAGAAAAGTTATTTGTATACAGAACTCTACGCCATTGGAATGTTTGATTTATATTTATATTATTAGGGTTATAAGATTTGTTAAATAGGAATTTATTTGGTGCTATTTGTTTCAATTTTTTATTAAGAATATTGTCTATTAGTTTTGTATCATACCCGTTGTTTAAAGCGATTTGTTTAATGATGGATAATTCGTTGCAAAAATTATTATTATTCAACGGAACGGTAACCAATCTATGAATCATGGAGTGAAATGCTGAATGTTTGTGGGATATAGGATGGTTGGATGAATTGTGAATTGTAATATCAGTATACGTGGGCTTACGATAGATATTAAATTCAAATTTATTGTTAATTATACTTAAAGTTAGGTCTAGAAAATTCAAGGTTAAGTTTGTACCTAATTCTACAGTGAATTGAATTTGTTTGTGAAAGGAGTTTAATATTTTAAGAAAAGAGTTTAATTGTCTTTCAGTGCCTGTCCAAATGCAAAAAACATCGTCAACATATCTTCTCCATAGTAAAATATTCTTTAAGAGAGGTGAATTTGAAGCAAAAATATTGTTTTCTAAGTTATTCATAAAGATGTCAGCGATAAGGGGGCTTGTAGGAGCGCCAATTGCTAGTCCCTCTCTCTGCTGGTAAATAACATTATTGTATTGGAAGTAATTTTGATTCAAACAAATATTAAAAAGACGAGATAAATCATTAGCTAAATCTTTAGACAAGTGAGAATTATTCAGTAAATTAGAAATTAGGGTTTTGCTTTCAGTGACAGGTACATTAGGGAATAAGTTGACTACATCGAAAGATATTAATTTGCAATTACTGGGAAGAACCAGGTCCTTTAGTTCATCGATTAATGCTAATGAGTTTTTGATAGTATATTTTGGGAAAAACACATTGGCATCGTTAAATACTTTTGTTATAAATGAAGATAATTTAAAATTGGGGGAATTACAACAGGACACTGGGCGAATGGGGCAATTACTTTTATGGATTTTCAGAAATCCGTAAAGTTTTGGTGCTTTGGGGTTTTTTGTTAAAAACTTTGTTTGGTTATAAGAATGATCCTGAAAAATGGAGTTTTTAGAATTTTTTATAGCACATTTTATACTATCTAAATATTTAGATGTAGGGTCAGATGGTAAGACACTAAACACATCATTTTTGATGAAATCTTCAATTTTTGTGTTATAATCACTTTTGTTTAATATGATGACAGTGTTGCCTTTGTCGGCTTTTGTTAAAATTAAGTTGTCATTTTTTAACTTATTCCGGATACTCTTCATGATGTGGGCTTCTGGATCTGTTTTAAGGTTAAGATTAAATTTTGGGATTAATTTTTTTAAATTTTCAGCACTTTTGTATAGAAACGGTTTTGGTTTATTATGCAGAGCAGTTTCGATGTCCACAGCAACGTTTTCAACAGCATTATCGAAGTCATTTTTATTATATTTTAAGTTATATTTAAGACCTTTAGATAAAAGGGAAATTTCTTGATTGTTAAAATGTCCAGAAGAAAGATTTTTGACACGGTCAAAAAACTGATGTGTAGCACTGAGTACTGAGCACTGATGTGTACCGATGAGTAGATGAGTAGCACTGATGAGTAGCACTGTAGTACTGATGTGTACCAATTTTAAATTATCTTCATTTATAACAAAAGTATTTAACGATGCCAATGTGTTTTTCCCAAAATATACTATCAAAAACTCATTAGCATTAATCGATGAACTAAAGGACCTGGTTCTTCCCAGTAATTGCAAATTAATATCTTTCGATGTAGTCAACTTATTCCCTAATGTACCTGTCACTGAAAGCAAAACCCTAATTTCTAATTTACTGAATAATTCTCACTTGTCTAAAGATTTAGCTAATGATTTATCTCGTCTTTTTAATATTTGTTTGAATCAAAATTACTTCCAATACAATAATGTTATTTACCAGCAGAGAGAGGGACTAGCAATTGGCGCTCCTACAAGCCCCCTTATCGCTGACATCTTTATGAATAACTTAGAAAACAATATTTTTGCTTCAAATTCACCTCTCTGAAAGAATATTTTACTATGGAGAAGATATGTTGACGATGTTTTTTGCATTTGGACAGGCACTGAAAGACAATTAAACTCTTTTCTTAAAATATTAAACTCCTTTCACAAACAAATTCAATTCACTGTAGAATTAGGTACAAACTTAACCTCGAATTTTCTAGACCTAACTTTAAGTATAATTAACAATAAATTTGAATTTAATATCTATCGTAAGCCCACGTATACTGATATTACAATTCACAATTCATCCAACCATCCTATATCCCACAAACATTCAGCATTTCACTCCATGATTCATAGATTGGTTACCGTTCCGTTGAATAATAATAATTTTTGCAACGAATTATCCATCATTAAACAAATCGCTTTAAACAACGGGTATGATACAAAACTAATAGACAATATTCTTAATAAAAAATTGAAACAAATAGCATCAAATAAATTCCTATTTAACAAATCTTATAACCCTAATAATATAAATATAAATCAAACATTCCAATGGCGTAGAGTTCTGTATACAAATAACTTTTCTTCTTTAAGCGTTAAAAAATTCCCATCTGAAATAAAACCCGCTTTTTACACTAATAATAATTTAAGTAAATACTTAATTAATACTAAAGATAAAGACGACAAACTAAGCCACTCGGGCATATATAAACTTAATTGTAATGATTGTTCTGCTTTTTATATCGGAAAAACGGCCCGGAATGTCAACTTAAGAGTAAAAGAACATTTACGATGTTTAAACAATAATGCCTTTTCAGAATTCGCGAATCATTTAATAGAATCTAATCATTCATTCGATAAAATCTCGGGAACTAAAATATTGCATAAAAATGGATCTGGAATTAGATTAAACAACTTAGAAGCCCTTGAAATAAAAAAAGCAGTTAATAATAATTTAAATATAATAAATAACCAAATTAATTTATCTGATAGTCCCATATTAAATTTATTCCGCCGCTGAAACTGTTATTTCCTTCCCCCCCACCCTCCTCATCATCCTTAATAATTTGTCTCCACATTTTCTATTTGCATCTCTTTCTATCTGTTTTGTATCTCTTTCACTCATTGTTTTCATTTACCTATATTTATATGTGCCTGTATCTAATTTGCTTTAGTTGATATTTAGTCCTGATGAAGCTTGGGACAAGCGAAACCCGGTTGGCTATTGTTATTAATTCAAAAATAAAGTGGTGTCTCACTAAGTGTATGTTTTTTCATTCAACTAAATAATTGCCTGTTTTTCCCTTTATTGATATTTGTTATCAGTCTATTACTCATCTCCACCGTATTTAGATGTTCCTAATTACTCAATAATTAGTATGTAACAGAATACTATATATGTACACCAGATAATCCAGAAGTTTCAATTGTTCCTATTATATATATGTAAATATATACTTACCCATAGTATAATGGTATTCTATTTTCCTGACAATTAGTGTAACTCGCTTACCAAGCACAAGAACTAGTTTCTTCATTGGTGAGATTGCGTACATAAATATATTTTGTAACCATATGTACTTATATAACATCCTGTACCCACTTTTATGTATATATATATTAAATAAAAAAAAAAATAAAAAAAATCAAAATGAAAGATCAAAACGAAAAACAGAACAAGACAGAAAACAAAAAGATAACGGTCTCAACTGGGAATCAAACTCAGGATCTCTGTCTTACGGGGATAAGTGAAATGACACTAAGCTTCTTTACATAAACGCCATGTTATTAATATAACGTCTTTATAAACTCGACCATTGGGACCGAATTATTATACATCATATTTGTCGATCTTATATTTCAAATTCAGAATTAATTATCTTGCAACTCATTATTATTGTTAATTATGAATTTGAAATATGAGATCATACATCTTTCTGGGTAGTATGACAAGTTCAAAAGCAGTTTATAAATAAAATATATAATCAACTAAAATACGTCACGTAAAAGAGAGAGAAGCAAAAAAAGCGACAATATTGATTGAAGAGGTAAGAAGAAAAATACAACGGTTTTCCAAGAATAATTTTCCACCACAAAACCAATTAGGAAACATAATAAAATGTTGTTATTTTTTATCCTACGTTGTTTTTGTGAAATACCACCTCAAAGGCACTTTCCAAAATGAAAAAAATAATGTGATTACTTTGTTTATATTAATTTATCAATGTTCATGGGGCAAATTTAAAACCATTAAGATGTAAAGTCCATCAATTTAGGGGATGAATCATTTTCAGTATCGCCCTGGTAAAAGACCAATATTAAGAAACTAAACTTTGTTGCTTGAAATGGCTTTTGCCGTATTTGGTGATCAACTTTTAATATCTAGGTACTGCTGTCCAACCTTCTACTCCATCATCTTCTCTTCTACACTCTTCATCAGTGGCGGTTTCCCTCATGTTTAACTTCAAACCCCTTTTTCAAACCAACTCCCATTATTTTTTGTAAACGGTGACCGAATAACTCATCAAAATGATAATTTATCACATCTTTAAAAAGTTATATAAAGTCATGGAAAGTGATGAAACAAAAACTTTATTAACTGGGTTAAGTAGGTTAGGTTAGGTTTAAAAAAAAATTTCTTCGTTTCCATAATAATAATTATATTATTAAATTTGATTTTTATTAAATTTATAAAACAAAAAAAAATGGAGTTCTACAAATTAAACATAAAAAAAATAAATTATATTTTCGATGTCTGTGCGAATGTGTATGAGTGCAAGCGAGATAGTATGCTTGCGAGATCTTATAAAAGGCGATGCACGTAAACACGTGGGCCTCTTTTGTTACAAACAGCACCCCAATAAATACCACTACATAGATGACCTAAGAGTATTATTGCATACTACCCGACACGCTACAATAAAGGCACGACAATACTCCATACACTACATTTGGCGCAGCCGTAGGATAGGATTTAATGCATACATAAAAAACAAGTCTTAACAGCGAACTAAAATTACTGATAACAAAAAAAAAATTTCATATCCAAATGTATTCTGAACATCACTTTTTTGTCATTTCATATAAAAATAATTAGTCAAAATTACACAAAATTTTCTCAAATTGCGTTGGAACATTTTGTTAGATAGAGGTGAAAGTTTTATTTATTTTGTTGTTGATTTCGATATTTAAATATACGGCTTGGTGTTTTTTTCTTTTTTAATACCGTTTAATTCATATTTTTAACTATGACGGTAAGTGAGTTACAACGATTTCTATGAGTTGTTAAAAAAGGCACGCAAATTGACCCTAAGGGTACTAGCTGTTTTTTCGTAAAACCGAAAATATTAGCCTGAGGAGTTACAGTTCATTTGATCTAGCAAAGGCTTCAATATTGAGATTTAAAACTAAGCAACTAGTTTAGTACGCTAGAAATTATTATTTCTGTTGAATGTAACTTTCTTATAAGATGGATAGTCCAAAACATTGATGTTTTTGTTAAATTATAATGAAAGGGTAGGTTAATGTAAATATTGAAAATGTAACGCTAATTGCAGAAAATTTCGCATAAAGAATAATTTTTTGCGAGAAAGTAAAATCAATAATCATTTATTAAAAAAATAAAGTAATGTTTTCATTCCCTGGAATTTATAACTCACTTTTCGAGCTTTCTCCTTTATAATTTTTTTACGTTTTAATTAAAGTGAGCGGCGACTATCTAGTTTACGGTTCCTCACGATAAAACAATTCGTTTTCCCAGTTTTTCATCATACTTTCCGTTTAACGTTGAACATTGTAGATGGTATAAAATGTACAATGTAGATATTCACTGTGTGTATAAACAACGTCAAGGGAAAATATCATTTACAAATTAACATAACATTTTTGTAGCTGGCAATCAACTAGTTCTTTGACATTATTTTTGGCGTAAATAAATGGAAAACAATTTATTTAAATTAATTAAACTCTTTTGAACAAATGTTAACATTTTTTTGAATTTATGTACATTTTTCTGGTTGATTATATTGAAGAATCATTTGTAAAAATGGTTTGTTACGCAAAAATTTCGTTCTGAAGTTTTGCCACGTCACGAAAAGTAAATATTTGAAATCCATTTGTGAAGCTGAAAGTTCTGATTCAAAATAAATTATTTACCCAAACGCCAAAATTATTGGAATAAACCGATAACTTTATCACGAATTGAAACCCTTATTAACAATATAATTTATTTGAACCTACGTAGGTGCAATAATAAAATAAGTGTATACATAAAGATATATTTATGTGTAAACCGCGCAAGAGTCCCATCTGCTCTCAACCGTCTGGAGCCAGTGAGACTATGGCATCTCCAATTTGAGTATTTTATGAGGCTGAAGGTTGTAAAAAGGGAAAGGAGATGGGTAAGAAGCATGCGGGAAAGTATCTGGCTTTGCAGATCAAGTCACCAAACACGGCTAAAGCCATTTAAAACAACGTTTCAATTCTGAATGGTGGTCTTACTCCAGGGCGATAATGAGAGTATCAACCACTCTGGGACGTGCCGCAAGTATACTATATATACTGTAAAATGAATAAATTGAGAAATAACACATATTAATCCAACAAAATTTACTTGCGTATGCCGGGATTTGACCCAGCGAACGTCTTATTGCTAGTAGAGAGCCTTACCTCTCCACCAGGGAGGCCAATGTAATAAGAAATAATGCATAACATCTCTAAACAGCAAATAACAAAGTCGCTATCCGCGTCTGTCTGTGCTCTTGGTTCTTCTAAACTACGCAATGGGTTTTCAGTGTTTTCACCATCATATAGAGAATTTTGTCCGGAAGGTTTATATACATAATACATGCAAATTATATCTATGGATAGTATAGAAAAGTATCCAAGCATCGCCAGGTACACGCTAGCTAGTTATCAATATACGACTGTTTTCAAAACGATCATTTTTTCAGGTAGGAATTCAACCAAAGATATTAGAAGAACAATAACTAATATCTTTGAATTCAACTAACTAAAATAAAATCGGTTGAATTCATCACTTCAGTGATCGCATAAATTAGAATGTCTATTTTTTCAACTATTATTGCTTTTCGGGACTCCATCGAATTAATAGAGTCCATCTTTGTCTCGTAAATTTTCACTTTTGACTATAATAATAAGAATTTGAAAATATGAATTGAAATAATATACATAAATAGACTAAAAAAATTAATAATGATACATAGGTGATTCCGACAGGCACAAAAAGGCGGAATTTAAGTGAAAAACGATAATTTAAACACAAAAATGAATGTAAACAGCCGTTTATGGAGAATATTTGAACATCTCCAGTCTCCAGAGGACCATCAGAGGGGACTCCATCCAGGTAACCATGGCAGTGATGATTTTAATTATTTATTGGCGTAGTCTGCGCCATAAGCTTCCCATGTGATGGCGGAGAAGCGCTCTGAAAGAGTGTACTTGTCCCTCCAGGAACATTTCCGTGGTGCTGCAGTATATCGGTAGGCGGAATAGTTGACGATAAGCATTATTGTAAGCGACTTTTAGCTTACCCCATTGGGATGCAGTGTAATCCACCCACAATTCTGAAGTGTAAAACGAAGGGCAAAATGCGTTGAGAAGTATATTTTTCATATTTGTACTGCAAAAATGAAAACGCCTTGACAGCATACCTGCTCTAACGGATATCGCTCTTCTTTGCCTTTCGATATCCTCGATGTCTTTCAGGTCGTCTGTGATAATATGTCCCAGGTATTTGACGCTACGACTAACATCCATTTTCCTTCCATCTAGCCATTCTGAAGGTGTTAGCATGTTTTCGTTTTTGCATTTGAAAACCATAACTATTGATTTGGACGTATTATATAAAAGGTTATGATGTTTTGCAAAAATTCACATATTTGGAGTAGTTTCATTAGTGCGCTAAGTGACAGTGCTAGAAGAACCATATTATCTTCGTAATTACTATGATATTTATTACTACATTTGTTTGCTTACTACCATATACTCTTGGAAATAATGCGTTATATTTTATGATGGTCTCTAATTTAGGATTTTATTTTATTTTGTTTCCTTTTATTATATATATTTATCTAATTTTATATTTTTTCTCCATTCATAAAAAAAATTTATGTGCATAAGTTTTTTTTACATGGTTTTCGATTACCACACTAGGCACATGCCCATACGGTGGTCAAAATTTGTGTACATAATTATATATGTGTAATACCTATTAATAGTCAAGTTAATAAATTCACAAAGGAGCCGAGAACCGAGTAATCGCCTTAAATGAAGCATTCGTTTTGGAATTTTCCTCCTTTATTAATAAAATCATACCTATGAATTTTAATAAGAAGAACACATTGATTGAAGTACTATATAGCCAATGAATTCACCTATATTTTGCCGTTTGTTTTTTTTATTTTTAGGATTAATAAAAAAAATCATAAACTTTAAAATACACGTGAGTTCTACCTATTAGTTCTTTTAAAATTGCCGTACTTGACACTTATTTGGGTCAGCATTGAATATTTGTTTAAATTTAAATTTATTTATTTCTTTACATACATTACAGTGTCTACCAAATATTTACAATTGTATATAATACATAAATTTAGAACTGTTGTTAATATGGTGTTTTATGCTGGGTGTGAGGTATAGCTGTATATTGTTTATGGCCTACTTAATAATCACATATATATTACAAGACTTAATTTCTTATCTTAAACAGCAATTCTAATAGTTTTGTATAAAAAAATATTTTATTTAATGTTTGTCAACCGTTCGCGAAGTTCCAAAATTGAATTGAATAAATTAGAATATTAAATAGTTTCATCACAAAACTGGTTTAAAATTATACGTTCACTGTGCACAATTTTCGGTAAGAATAGTCATGATTCTTGCTTTATTTACTTTGGTAAAATGTTTTTAACAGAGCCATTTACATGACCTTTGTCAATATAAAAGACACATGACAGAGAACTCACACTTTGACTAGATACATATTGAATAAAACAACTTCAGATGAGTTAAAAACGGATTATATAAATGTGTAATTCAATCACGAATGCACTGATTTGTAAATCTATGATAAAAATAGAGTAAAATAAAAGTTTGCATCACTGTGACAGCCGGCGCTCGAAAAAACTTCAGTTCAGAAAGAAATAAAAATCTATGAATTGTGGAAAAGTCTACTTCAGCTTAAGACATCTATTGATAAAATAAGAAAGTATTAAATCAGCTTTCTACCAATGACAAAAAATCAACTAAATGTTTTAAAAAAGGTAAAGAAAAATGGCATATTATGACGTGCGATCGCACTAGACGTTTTGCAAAACTTGACATAATATGCCGAAAACCACCCAAGTGGATAATGATTTATTGACATAATATGCCGAAAACCACTCGAGTGGATAATGATTTATTGACATAATATGCCGAAAACCACTCAAGTGGATAATGATTTATTGACATAATATGCCGAAAACCACTCGAGTGGATAATGATTTATTGACATAATATGTCGAAAACCACTCAAGTAGATAATGATTTATTGACATAATATGCCAAAAACCACTCGAGTGGATAATGATTTATTGACATAATATGCCGAAAACCACTCGAGTGGATAATGATTTATTGACATAATATGCCGAAAACCACTCGAGTGGATAATGATTTATTGACATAATATGCCGAAAACCACTCGAGTGGATAATGATTTATTGACATAATATGTCGAAAACCACTCAAGTGGATAATGATTTATTGACATAATATGCCAAAAACCACTCGAGTGGATAATGATTTATTGACATAATATGCCGAAAACCACTCGAGTGGATAATGATTTATTGACATAATATGTCGAAAACCACTCAAGTGGATAATGATTTATTGACATAATATGCCGAAAACCACTCGAGTGGATAGTGATTTATTGACATAATATGCCGAAAACCACTCGAGTGGATAGTGATTTATTGACATAATATGCTGAAAACCACTCGAGTGGATAATGATTTATTGACATTTTTGGATTTTTTATGCTTAAACTTGGGAATAACAACATTCTACTGTAATATCCCAACAAAAGTTATGTTTATCATTATTGTTATTTAACAAATGTTATGGAGTTTTTAAGTGTATTTATTAAGTAACGCAGGAATTTATAATAGAAATAATCTTTAAATGGTAATAAAATAATAACAGATATTTATAATAATATAAATAAAAAAAGAGTTTAAACTTTAATGTTTACATTTCTTACTTACTTATATTCAAATATTTTTGCAGCACTTATATTTACATATTATATTACAAAAAAGGGCATATTTAAACACTTTTTTACCCAAAATATTCATTATAATTCTTAACAAATTAATCGTGAAGTGATTTTGCAAAAAGTCAAACGTCCAATCGTTAATTTATTCCCTCGAGGACCTCCCCCCTCCCGGGCGGGCGGTGTGGTTCATTTTTGGGTTGTTTTTGTTCCTCGATTGATGAAAGATGACTCGCCCAGATCGTGTGAGGGCAGGGGAGGCGGGGGGCAGGGGGCGTGAAATGATTGCGATGGCGGGGCACTAATAGCAGTAATTATGTTAATGTCTTAATACCCCGAAAATCTATTCTCTCACGAGGAAGAACGAAGGCTTCATCGCTTATAAACGCACCCTTCATCTAAAATAAATGAAAAAATAAAAACTCCATTCACAAATTGCTCGTGAAATGAAAGTAACCGATCATTAGCGTAATAATAAATACCATTTTATGTAATATGAAGAGTGGTGGCATGATAAATTGGACAATTTCTTTATTTCCGATGGTCGTTAAAGGGAAATGTGTTTTTTGACGAGTTTTATTTAAAAAGCAGTAAAATAGTAAAACCTTAAAACAAGGTTTACCATCATAAACGAACTTACAAGCTCTTTTAATTGAATTTTAAAACCTCAACGAAAAGCAAACGAGTGTTATCATAAAGCTGCCGGATTCCTACAATAATATTGTAAAGCTCGATTCTTCGGGTCAGCGATTTAGATTAATTATAAACGTGTGCTTAAATAACCTTATTAAATTAATATTTATTTAAGATATTGACCCACAAAATTTTTTGGTAATATGTTATTACGTTATTATTTGTAGGCAGTTAGTGGAAAATGTTTATGAACTATTGACTTTCAGACAATTTAATTGTCCTCTAAACATATGTTTCTCTCATCAAGCTCGCCTGATTGTCTGAAGAATATTGTAAGTTTTTCTATTTTTTTAATTCAAAATACTTACCTAGTGAGTTTTAATATTCCCACATCCGCTAACGGGATGACTTACCTAGTGAGTTTTAACATTCCCACATCCTTTTACGGGATGACTTACCTAGTGAGTTTTAATATTACCACATAATCTTACGGGATGACTTACCTAGTGAGTTTTAATATTCGCACATGCACTTACGGGATGAATTACATAGTGAGTTTTAATATTCGCACATCCTCTTACGGGATGACTCTCCTACTGAGTTTTAATATCCCCACATCCTCTTACGGGATGATTTTCCTAGTGAATTTTAATATTCCTCACATTCGCTTACGGGATGACCACTTATGACAAAACTCTTTAAAATTGAAGAGCGTTTTCACAAAGAGAAATTTCTAGTCTAAACGCTTTTTTATTCTTATTATTTAAATAAGTTGCTATGTCGCTAAATGACATTCCAGATTCCAGTTTTTCACAAAGCAAAGTCACAAAGTGATGTTTTATTTTATTGATTACATTATATATAAAATGGAAAACACTTGGTAGTAATATAATGTAAAAAAGCCATTATTATTTTATTCCAATGTATTTAAGTAGGTCCCCGAAGTATACACTTTTTTTAATAAAGAAATACAAACATTTCCGGGTTACGAATAACCAACCCACCACCACCTCAGTAAGCGGAAAATATTGTTTGTGTTGTGATGGAGGACTTAGCCAGTGGGACCCAAATGCGATGTCAACTCAGCTACCGACTGTTTGAAATCTCCCACTTGAAACTTTATTTCCGATTCTCTGTCGATATTTTTTTGAAAAAAACCAAATTAGTTTTATTAAAATCTTAATTGTTCGAAAATATTGATTGGTTGTTAATTTTACTAATATTTTGTTTTGTGATGTAATTTTTAGATGATTTATTACTTATATATAAATTCCAAAAGAACAGAGTTTGGAAAGAAAAGATTAACTCTGAGCGAACCAACCCGCGACGCCTTTGGAACTCAATAAAGACTGTAATTTCCGAAATCACTGTTCCAACGAAAATAGATATTACCCCGGAAGCCTTCTCAATTTTTTTTCGGGAAAAAATTGAATCCATTCGTGCTTCCGCATCTCACGCCCCTCCGCCAATATTCACTTTAAATTCTAAAGGAACTTTGTCTTCCTTCAAACCCACAACGCTGGAAGAAGTAGTAAAAATTATTTCAAGCTCGCCTAATAAACAGTGCAGTCTTGATCCTATACCGACATGGTTATTAAAACAATGTTCTAATGTTCTAGCTCCATTCCTAGTTCACGTTTTAAATAAATCACTTAGCACGGGTGACTTTCCTGAACCACTCAAGTCAGCTGTAGTAACACCACTCCTGAAAAATACACAACTAGACGCTGATAACTTAGGTAATTATCGACCCGTTTCAAACTTACCATTTATTTCAAAAATCCTGCAGAAAATTGCTGCCGCACAAATAACCAGTCACTTGAATTCAAATAAATTATTCGCAAAACGTCAATCTGCGTACAAAAAGTTCCACTCAACTGAAACCGGACTACTTCGTATGCTATCACACATAACTCTGGCCGTAGAGTCAGGTAAGTTATCACTTATCTCACTCCTAGAAATGAGTGCAGCGTTTGACACGATTGATCATGAATTCCTCATTAGGAGATTAGAGGAAACATTTGGTTTGAATTCCGCCATAAAAAATTGGCTGGTATCCTATTTATCCAATCGCTTACAAGCCGTGAGGGTTGGAAATAAATTGTCCAACTTCGCAACACTTTCTTCAGGGGTACCCCAGGCATCCGTTTTGGGTCAACTTCTCTTCATCTTTTTTACAAATGATGCCGCCAAAATAATCGAGTCATTTGATCTCTTGTCTCGCTGCTACGCTGACGATCAGCAAGTTTATTTTTAATGCGCTCCAAATGAAATCAATAGTCTCAAAATCCGTATAACTGAATGTCTAGAAGCAATAACTCGTTGGATGTCTTCAAACAAGCTGAAGCTCAATCCATCTAAGACTGAGTTTCTCTGGGTAGCCACAAACAAACGTCAACATTTCATAGACAATTCACCTATTACTATTTCCGGCAGCGATATCATCCCTAAAACAACAGTCAAACTTCTCGGTGTCAATTTAGATTCAGACTTTTCGTTTAAAAGTCGAATAAATAGGACTGTAAGCACCGGTTTTTTTCACCTAAGACAACTTAAGTCTGTCCGAATAAACCTTCCTTCAGAAGCAACAAAACTACTTATCAACTCTTACGTAGTCTCACGTCTCGATTACTGCAACGGCATTTATGCCAGCCTTCCAAAATATCAAATTGACAAACTTCAATCAGTGTTTAATGCAGCAGCACGGCTCATAACCGGGGTTTCAAAATATTCGCACATTTCAGAACACCTTCGTAACCTTCACTGGCTCAAGTGCCCTGAAAGAATCCAGTACAAACTGTGCTGGATGGTGTTTAAATCCATCAATGAAATGGCCCCACCCTACATCTCTGAACTTGCTTCCTGGAAAACACTGGTCTGAGGCAGTCAACGCTTAGATCAGCAACATCAGCAGCTGTAGGCAGACTGATAGAACCTATGCGCGAACCAAATACTAAGTTTGGTGATCGCGCTTTCGGAGTATCTGGGCCGAAGGCTTGGAATAAACTCCCTCCGGAACTAAGATCCATAACAAGTCCAACAGAGATGATTTAAGATTTTCACGGCCAAAAGTATTTTTGTTATTTGTTTTTGGGGTGTTATGCCGTGTTGCGCTAACTCCTTCTTTAGCCAACGTTTCGGACAGCATTGCAGTGTCCATCATCAGGGCAGATGTGTTATTTATAAATAAATAAATAACACATCGTTATTTATAAATAAATAAATAACACATCTGCCATGATGATGGACACTGCAATGCTGTCCGCAACGTTGGCTAAAGAAGGAGTTAGCGCAACACGGCATAACACCCCAAAAACAAATATCAAAAAAAGTCCAACAGAATTCAGGTCTAAACTAAAAACTTACCTTTTTAAGCTGTCGTACCCTTAAATTAAATATACCAATCCTAAGAGAAAGTCCAGTTATATTAAATTTTTCAATTAAGTCCTAAATCCTGTATCTAAATTTCGCCAATAAACAATTAGATAATGTTAATTAAGTTTTAATCTCAAGTGACCTACCAGGTAAGTATTGTACTGTATATTTTCTCCATAAATAGTTAAGTTTATAACATAGATCACTGTAGAAATGCATTATAAGTTTGTACAGCGCCCCTGAGGTGTTTTTGCACAAAAACGGCGCTATACAAGTCATCCAAGTATTATTATTACTATAGGTACTTCAATAGTAAAGCAATTTTTTTTTGCCAAATATGTAGATATTTGTCTTTTGCCGAAATTCGCAATTTCGGAATTTTTTTTAAATAATGTTGGCTTTTTACAAATGTATCAATTTTTCATACATTTAATTTATTTCGTAATATATTTCTTTTGGTACATATTTCTCTTTGTGAAAACGTTCCTTAATTATGGATTGTTAAACTTGTGAAATTCGGTATCGGTTTGTTATTAGGTATATTTTATTTATGCGATCGGGCCGAGCGCGAAAATTGCCGAAGAAACTGTCGAAAATTTAATTAATTAACGACCTGAAGTTTTCGAAGTGAGATTATGAATTTATTCGATCAATTTCTTGGTATGAAACAGGTGCACTTCCCAGTACGACAACAGGTCCCAGGTCCCACGAGGTCTAATATCGAGACTGGGAACTGAGGCTGCCGACTCTGCAGTAGCTACTAACCTGTTAGTGTTACGAGTTCAAGGAAGTGTACGACCCTGTCGAACTTCTGTAGTAAGACCCCAGCATTAATAATTGGCACTTGTAAGTTACATAAATATATCTATAAATAATAAATAACGGTACCGGAATAAAACGAACGATGCATGTACAAATAAAGGAATCAAACCGCCTAAACCTACGGGTAATTACAAATTGACAACTTTACCTTTAGCATGTTTCACCTGCACACATTTAAAAATAATATCGCCTACTATATTATTTTAATTGACTTCTCACCCAAATGTGTGGACGATATAATTATATAGAGAGTGCAATACGCAGGTATTTTCATCGATGATTTACATACATTCAATTCCCTTTAAATAAGTAAATTTTAAGCTCAAAATTCCTATTGAATACATCAATTGTGTCAGTTTGATGAATAAACTCCATCTAATAACTCTGTCTAACAGGAGAATTGTCAGAACTGGTTCTGTTACACATAATCAACTTATTGACAGCCCTGCCATCGTTGCCACTGTTAAATTCCATGTTCCGAATAGGAACACAAGACAAAATGTAACATTCTTGTGCAATTGTTTCATGCTTTAATAACTTTGTTTATAATATTCGATAGCTAACTGGGTTATATTTTGTTCTTAAAATCCATACAAAAGCCTGACGGCGTTAAACCATATAAAATAAAATAATGTCCTGTCATTTCATAACAATATGTTACAATAATATTTGAACTTATTCTAATATGAATCACCACATAGTATAAACGATTTTGATAAGCTATTGAAATAGTGTTTTTATTGAGCTTTTGAATTTTTTATAGTTCGTTTCCAATCTTAAGTTAAGAGGTAATTGGTTAAACCATTTGACACCAAAATATTTATAAAATTGTTGGGCTGTGGTGGTGTTAGCGTGGGATAGTTATAGAGCCAAGAATACTATGTCTATTGCTGTTCGAAAAAGTTATTAAGTTGTCATTGTTGAAAAAATCTTTATGTATTTGAAAAAGAGCTATAATAATAGTGTTCAGGTGCTTTTTCACTCTGTTGAAATAATGAAAAGAAACTACCTTAAAATACTGGTTAACATTATCGAGGATTAATTTAAGCCTAATAATGCATTTTTGAACTTATTGTTAAAAAGTTGCAGCTTTTTTATGTATACCTAAGAATGATTTTATTAATCTCAGCAATCACCAATATTAGTAATAAATCATTGACATCCGCGGTAGAATAGTATAATCATGAAGAGCTTATGTGATGTAAAAAATAGGTTCCTGCAGTAATCTTTATAAATGTGACTATTATTGGAAATCTATACAATATATAATACGCAAATCTACTTTTATAATGCATTATAAAACTTATTTTATCTAGTGAATATAATTGAGTCTAATTCAAGGTCGATATGCTATAAATAATGGAAAAAATTCTTTATCGACTTTTTAAAACACTGACTTTCACAGGTACAGTGTATTGAGTAAACTTGTAAGGTAACCGTATGCGGTGGGAAAGTGTGCACTGCAATGTTTGCAAAAAATTTGTGCATGATTCACCTGCGTTTATTTGTCAATTCTGTAGTGCTTTGGGTCACCTAGAATTCGGTCGTGTTGTACATTTTACTTTGGTTTTCTTATTTTTTTTCCTGTGTTGCCGATGGATGTTATTGTTTAACCAATTGTGTCAGATTGGTACGGTCCATTACATTTAAAAAAAATATTATTAGTTTAACAGATGCCAAAGGACAATTTTCATACAGATAACCATATTGACTGAAATAGTGCGGACACTTTCCCTACAGTCTGCGTATACTTGCGTCCATGGGTTAAATGTACGCAATCGACATGCACGTGACTTTTGCAATTCAATTTTTTGACTTATGAATCACATAAGCTTTTGAGATACCCAAATTAAGTAATCATATTAAATTACATAAAAAAATAGAATGAAATGTCCAATACAAAATACAATACAGTACAATTCGCCTCAGAACAGACATCTTCTAGTGAGGCGGGTAACTTACTTGTTTGTATATGAAAATGTCATTTCAATAAACGCCCGGGTTGCCGGCAATTAAAGAAAAATCTTAGCTTTTAATAGAAAAATCCAAATGCAAAAACTGTGTGAGGTTACCCCACATAGTGCATAGTGCAAACTGCACGACCTTAATAATATGGCCGTAAGAGTGGGTGCTGTCATGTTCGCACATTATGACTTATTTTATTTCAGTCATTAATTCACCTTAATTATAATATCTTAATTATACAATTGGTAATAAAATGAGTAAATTGTTTCCTTCAATTTGATAGTTTTATCGTATCAATTATATTTTACATCATTTCAACCACTTAAAGCCATTGATACCAATTCGGAACGTACTGAGAACATAACATCTGATTGGTATTTAGGTGAAAAGCCAATAGAAGAATATTTGTTGATATTTTTTTTAATATATTTTTGCTATATATAGATATATCTAAATATGTTTATAGTTTTGCATCTATTTAATTTTTTATGTATAAATTTAATACACACTATTTTCGGCAGTTTGAGAAAGCCACCGAAAAACAAGATAATACGCAAAAATAAATACGTATATTGGTAGCTAGTAGAAATTTTTAAATACTTATTTGATTCTTGTGAAAGTTGAATAATAGTAAAAAAAAATAAGAAAATACACAAATTTAGGAAATGAAATTAAAAGAATTTGGCATTCTCAGAATATCACCATTTGTTATTTCGGCTACTGGCATTATACCTAGCTCTCTCATTCAAAATTTAGGCGTATTAGATCTCTCAAAGAATTTATGTATCGAAATGCAAAAATCAGTCATTTAAATATACACGTAGGATTAAGAAATATTTTTAAAATATTTATATTGATGGATCAGTAGGATTTATATTTCATAAAGAAAATTTCATAAAGGTTACAGTTTTTACTTTTGAATCGTTGTAATGATACGTATATTCAAGGCGATTACATAATTTAATAATTGTACCAAATTATACCTAATTGATTGAAATAAACAAAGCCAACAATATATTGTTATAGTGTTTTTGCTTTACCTAAGCACAAAGTCTATTAAAATACTTTATTCAATAATTAATTGTATTTATACTGCAACGGTATTTAAATAGAATCCTTTTCTTTTTAATTCCTACGGTCATTTAAAAAAATCGTTACTAATAACTTAATCAATGCGTACTCACAATGCTTCACTAATTAATACAATTCAAACTCATAGATACAAACACACGTCCACATACACACATTTTCACGTATACACCACATATATATATATATATATATATATATATATATATATATATATATATATATCGTTTGTCTATGTACTAACCCGCCCTGTATATAATCACTCCAGATATTAGAGACTCATTGGTACCGACCATAGTAATTATTTATAAAACACACCGTTTATTTTGTTTGGAAAACAATTAAATAAATAAAAATAAAACATTTTACCACAGAACTTTAATGAATAACCGTGAATGCAGCGAGTTGGAGTGCTATTGCGTATCTGTATTTATGATACCTACTTGTTTGTTTTGAGAAATCATTCTCAGATAATATTATATGAGGTGGCGCCATGATGCTGACTGCTTGATCTCGAGCCCCCTCCTCTACTTCTGTCTACTGTACCTGTACCAATCCGCCCACTCGATGCCCGAGGCGCTTCGATCAGGTCATTGGAGTACAGCTCTCCTAATTGGAAATGGAATATTTTTTGCAGATTTTGTTTTTAACCGTATCAAATTCAGCTCTCCCTATAAAGGAAAGATTTTCATTCCATCGTTTATTTCTAGTCTGGCCAAATTATTAATCTGATAATCATTTTTGAGTGGATATTAAAAATAAACCGCTCTTAGGCTAATTCGTTTGCAATTTTTATTTAGCGCGATGCGTAGGCCCTGTGCACGCATTGAAGAATATTATTTGTACTGTACGGCCAATATAATTTGAAGTTACGTGGATGGAAATTGATTTAAAAATTTTTGTTGACAGCAATCGGAAGATATTGAGATTTCGTGAAAATATTTTATTAGATTGAATTATGAAAGTACTGCACCCTTGTGCGAAATTCTGTCTTTACTAACTTATAATATATTTATGCATGTCAATAAGCAGATACGTTACATTACATGTCATGTGATATTATCATTTAAAATAAAACAAGGACTTACTAAGTGGTGTTTACTAAGTTGTTGTTTTATAGTAAATTATAATACATTTGATCAATCTTTATTTTACATGAGCGCAGACACGTGAAATTTTATGAGATAAAAAGTGTTTCATGTTTGTATTATGTACATACAAATTCATATCAGTTGAGATTTTTACGGCAAAAATTATTCTAGTGATTTATTTTTGGGGTTTTATGCCGTGTTGCGCATTTTCCTTCTTTAACGCCTTCCATTGTCCTCCACCTTCATTGCTGTCCAATATGCTGGCTAAAAAAAGAGGTAGCGCGAACGCATAGTATCCCAAAAATAAATCACTAAGATGATAAAGTAGGTAGGTACCTAACCATACCATAATGTTTTATTAGATAATTATTTTAATTGGTGTTTTCAAAATTGAAACTGATTTGACAAGAATTCAGAATGTCCAATGATTTTTTCGGGTATGCGGTACTATTGTTTATGATTTTGCAAGCATAGTAAATTCAATTCAAATTGGAGTTATTTCTTTCACCTTGAATAATTTCCCAATTTTGTTTGAAAATAATGACTTTTTTGGAGGCAAACCATAAATTAAAGCAATTTCGGAAAAGGATTTCTTCAATGATTTGCGATCCGGGGGCGAGGTACAAAAGTGTGCAGCTTGACAATATTTTAACATTCCTTCAGGATTTCGATTTGGAATATGGAGGCTTTCTTTTGTAGAAAAGCTTTTTCGGGAACATTTCGAGGGGGGTGCACTAAGCTATCCTTATGGCGTTTTATTGTTATCGTTTTCGTTTCGCATTTTTTTTTTCATTTCTTTTCATCGCTCTTTTCTTGAATTCGTGAAATGTTTTGTGCTCTGGAGATTTTATCAATCTAAGAATCTCGTCTTGTGAAATCATGACTGGGAAGTTAAGGGGTAACTTTGATTTTGGTAATAATTCCTAATTAGATTATTTATTAAAAAAATACCTGAAGAAATCGACTATTGTGTGTGAGTTTCTCTCTAAGTGCTCTTTGGACATTGAACAACACAGAATAATATGAGTGTTATTTTTAATATTATTTATCTTCGATACTGAAAATTCGTGGTGGGATTCCGTTATAATGACATGATGAAAATTTTCAAAGTTTTTTCCTATATTTTTATTCCACTTAATGGTTTCAGTAAAGGTCAGTGATTAAGAAAAGCTGAAGAAAGTCTTGATTTTGTTCCAAAATTTCATAACAATATTGCTGACATCAAACTTCAGATGGTAACTACTAATCATGTAAGCTAAAAAAATCACGGGACTTATTACGGGAATAAATATCTTTTTTTTAAACAAGTTGAAACATGATGTATTTGAATTACGTATACATTTTAGAACGTTACGTATACCCAAACCAAATTTATTTTGTTAAATAGTATTAATAATCTATTATTTTGCTGAAAATTTGAGAGTAAACAGTAAAATATTGCTTCCTTTTGTTCCTGGGCAAGTAGGACGGCATCTCATAACTGTTCGTAGTATGGCATCACACAACTGTTAGTGGCACGCAATAGATAACTGTTAGTAGCACGGCATCACATAACTGCATACATTTGAAAGGGGGTTCTATCCAAAAAGGTGGACGCCAGAAGAATTATGAGGGAGAAAAACAATTGTAATTTGTTAAATAATCTTCTAATAATTGTAGATAGTAGGTACTTGAACTATCTCAATACTCAGACAACATTTAGCAGGTGGACGGTGGCGTTTAGATTTAATACACAGGTAGGTAGGAGAGGATAAATACATTTACTAAAGCGGAGTGTGATTTACATTGCAGCTTTTAAATCACCCAAATTCTAATTGCCGATCAATTAATTATGTTTCCCATCGGTCGTTCAGATCTGTACTTGCATTTCACAATCGCAGGTCTAACTGTGTAAGAAGTTCGCTACTGGTTACTTGTTACTATCTACACAGGTACTTAGTACAGGCGCTGGTCTTCCATTTATCACGCATCTTATCGCGAAAGACCAGTTCCTAAGCACTGTGTCTAATATCGTCAAAGCTCGTCATCCGGCTCAGACCAAGGCCGACTAGAGTACAAGCCTGGGCGCGGGACCTCCAAATTACTACGCCAGTACTATCGCTAAGTAAGATTCACTAAAAAATAGTAAAAGTCACAAAGAGTATCAAAACATGCAGAAAAATTAAAATTGATAATTTAATAAAAAATCTATTCAAATTATAGGTAATCCGGTTAAAAATCGGATTGCAGGCCGTTTCCTGATAAAATTTTAGTAAACTCCCAATACATCGGTACACGTGTTCATGCACCTGCCTTTAAATTGATAAAATACAATGACGAAATGAAATATTTGTATTTTTATGAACGTGCTCCGACATCGTTATAATAAGTTTGTATTTTACTAAACGTTTATTAGGAGACCAATCAATTCATTCCTTAAGGGCCTGAAATTCCGTTTTTTACTAGATTACGAATAATTTGAAGAGAATCTTAATTAATTAACAATATTCAATATAAGTAAGTTTTGTTTGTGCAGCAATCGCCGCCGTTTGCAAATCGCCGCTGTTCGATGGCTCTGACTTGATCACGTGACACTTTAAAATACGTCGTTCGCCAAGGCCTGTACCCATACCCTAGTCGGCCTTGGCTCACACTGAGGAGCACGTAGGAAAGTCCTCGGTAATATCCGGAAGTCCACACTAATAATGAAGGGTTTGAAGATTAAGCAAATTGGAGCACAAAATCCTGTTTGGGGATCAGATTTGTACCGACATCAGCATTTTAGGTATCATCAAACTTAACGGAAGCTGGAAGTGTTCATACACAAAATAGGCTTAAGCGCTTTAATCCTTATTACAGGATTACATAAGGCGGGTCTTTGTCACAAGCAGTTGCTGTTTATTTGGAAGCGACGCACAAAGCATATAATTGTTTTGGTTCAGCTAACATGTTATTTGAGTAGTTCTTCCTCCTCTAAATAATTAATTAACATGTTACAATTTACTGGTGGTAAATAAGTTTTTAATTCACATACAAGTTTTAAGTAATACAGCAGTGAGTGTGTGATTTTTTAAAACATCTATTAGGAATTCATTAAAACATCTATATTTATGATTCAGTTTATTTTTTCGTTTATTTTATTTTAGGGAAATCAACAGTTTACAATATAGTTGGTTTATGAATGTGCATTTACTTTACTGAGAAACCAATCATAAATTTCATCATCATACTAATACATTATGATTGTTACTAATTAGATTCTTACACGTCTGTTTGAGAGCATGTTTTAATACCGTTTTAACGAAACAAACGCCGCGTAATATTAACACCACGTTTTTTTATTAGAATTAAACAGTATATTTATATATTTTTTACTTAACGAGTAAAACCTCAAATTGTAATATTTAATTATTGAAGACAATATTAAACGAAAATTAGAAACAGAATAATCAGAAAAAGATACCGTCACATCTTGGACTCGAACCCAGGATACTTCCCTTGCCCCAGGGCACCGCTCTACCAACTAAGCTAATGCGATCCTATCTCCTTCGGTATCTTATCTCTTTAACTATATCATACTTGGAATAAGAACTACCAACATTGTCTTCATTTTAAGAATATTTATAATTGACATGCAATAATTACAAGAAGAAAATACTCGATGGTATATTATGTCATTACATTTTATATAGTTTGGTTTAGTTGGGATATGAATACACATTAATAGAGAGTTTATATTGATTTTCTTTACATAATTTTTTCTTTATATAATTTTTATTTTTATTTTGATATATATTTTTACACCGTTTTATTCGAATAACTTTTCTTTTAATAACTTTTGACCCATCAATGTAATATATCATTGAAGAAATAGGTAATACTAATAATCTAAATGAAAAATGAAATAGAACTAGACAAAATAAAAAATACAACGGTCTAAACTGGGAATGGGTAAAAAATAGCGTCAAATAATTAGGTCCCAATGACCGAGTGGTTAGAGGCGTTTTTCCGGTAATACAGAGATCGTGGATTTGATTCCCAAATGAGACCGTTACCTTTTATATTTCTGTGTTTTTCTGTTTCATGTTTCGTTTAGATTTGTTAGTATTATCTTCTTCTTCAATGATATCTTTTTTATGTTTGTTTTGACATTATATTATTATTATTTTTGTTGTTAAATTATTATATTACCTTTGTGCGACTACGATGATTCGGGCATTAGCCTAGTATGGTGGTCAGAGAGAAACAATAAATTGTAATTTAAAGTTCTACACTAAAAAAATAAATTTAAAATAACCTTAAATGGACCATTTCATAAATATATACAGTAAAAAAATATGATTTTGTTACGGGAAAGCACTACTGGTAAAGAGATTAAAAATTAATGTTACGTCAGAGTCAGGACGTAAAAGCTTGCTCATAAAATATTGAAACTTTAAAACCAGTGGTAATTGAATCTTCGCAGAACAGCAGGACCCAAATAGATTGTACGAAAAAAACCTTATCCAACAGATAAAGCAATCAATGAATATTGAAGATTCTAGCAGTGCATAGTTATTGTTTTCCTATGACATTAATTATAGTTACCAACTGTATTTTTTCATTGCAAAACACTACCAGGCTTACTAAAGAAAATCAGTTCACGACCGTTAAACGGTGTTCTTGTTGCACATCGTGCAAAGACCGTGCAGTTTCTTTTTCGAATTATTATCAATAAAAATAACTCGCTACGTTCCAATTATCAGACTTGCATGAACATGCTCGCAATGAACGTCAGTTTCCCCGCACATGACTGAGTCGGTTTGTTGCATATGGTAGTCGGAAAAGTGATTTGTATGTAGATCGCTGGCTTAACTTCAGCGTTAGGAATTCCCAGATTATCTAACTACAATTCATAAATTAAAACACTGATTGAAATAAATCTAACTTTATTGTTCATTTAAATTTATCAGAAGGGAGAGGATAAAAACTAACTGTCAACGAAGGGCGCGAGATCTCGAATGATTTACAAAATGGCTCGCGTTCAACAGCCGACGTCGGCACGAGGCAGAATGGCTTTAGTTCAAACATTGCCAGTGGCCAAAAAGAATATTTCATGTAAATAAAGTGTTAACTCTTGTTCTCTACACATGTGATTAAAATCATGTTTGTAATAAAAAAATATTCTAATGACCAATTCACTATTTGGAAATAGTATAGTTTCATCAAATTGGTATTTTTTACGACATCTTTAAAATTAAGAAAAATATGGGATATTTAAAATACAATAGAAAAAATTGGAAATTCGATGAGAAGTTATTATTATTCGAAGTTTATACAACATATAAACTACCCTCTTTGACTGGATAAGCAATGAATACATATTTTGTATCTTTCCATAAACTATTTTAAGGTTTTCGCATACACGGTCGTTTATCAAATGAATAAAATTATCACCACATTTTTTAGTAAGACTGGTATATCAGTAAAACATTATTATTCATTCAAGTGTTTTGCTTAATTTAATCATGATTTGAAAAAAGTTAAGTTTGTAAAAATTAGACAATGGACAGTACAATCAATTTCATCGCACCTACAAAATAAACACATAGTTTCAATCGCTACTTTTAGTATAGATTTTTTTCTTATTTATTTTAACATAATAAAAAAGTTATTTGAACATCAAAGTAACTATTGTTTACTCCGTCTATCGATAGAACAATAAAATACATCAGTGGCGTCCATAATGAAGTACAAATACGGAGATAATTAAATGGATATTTCCTCATCACACTAAAAGGTTTCAGCCCACAGTATTATCTTTTCATCGCGCCACTTCATGAAGCTTTTCATTAACAGAAATAGCCTACTAATATTCTGCCAGCCTTATTTATCTGTGAACGAATTTTAAAGCAGTTGGTTCAAAATTGGAAATTCAACACCCGCCTATCATTTTCACATTTTGTAAATATTTTGTTTGTGGATTTTCTTTTGTTCATTTTTCGAAAGTAATATGAAGATTTACATATTATTTTCATAATGTATTTGTTAATTAAATTTAGGTTTTTAAAAACTCAGCTAATATACAAATAGGTATATACAATCAAAAAAATACTTTAATTTAGACATAGTATACATTAATTTGCATACATCTAAATAAAGATTAGAAAACAAAACAAATAAAAAGACAAATTTAAAAAAATATGTAAAAGCTCACTCTAGTGACAAATAGTACAAAGAAAGGCAAGACATAAAGAGACACATAATAAGCGCAACATATTTTGTAGCAATAGCAGAACATTTTTCTGAATCCGTATAAATTATCGACAAAAATGTCTACTTCAGCACACTCTTTATTATTATGTTTGTCGACACTTTTGGGTCGTGGGGCTAAAAGAGACGATATTATTTTTAAATTTATTCAGGTGAAACATGCTAAGGCGTCTTAAAGAAAGGGAATTGGGAACATTCATGTTAATATTTCTGAGACATAATGCAGTATCAAAATGGCCAATAAACAACTCATCATTATTGCATGAAAATATATTATTGTATTTTGTTGTAGTTCAGATACAATTTAATGATAAAATCAAGTGCCATTTTCCACCTCTCTAATTTGGATATATAATGCAGTGGCGTACGGTCATATCCAATATATCATGTTTTATATAACGTTAGTTCAATTAGCGTGAAAAAAATAATATCACTATCCAGAAAGAACAAGGCCCAGTTGTTTCACACTTATTCAAATGTAACATTGTCATCAAATGGCCATTCAGTGCCATTTCGTTTTTAATGACATTTGAAAGGTCCCTTTTAGATGCCGATTCTAAGTGCGTTTCGGCTTTCTATAAAAAATGTAGATAGCTGGCAAGTTTAATAACATGATAGTTTTCCTCTTTTGCTGATCACAATTGGTTCAAAAGCTGTAAACAATACAATAAAACTAATAATACGTTTCGGCTTTCTATCAAAATGTAGTTAGCTGACAAATTTAACAACATGGTAGTTTTCCTCGTCTGCTGATCACAATTTGTTCGAAGGATGTATACAATACAATACGATAAAATTAATAATACAATTTTGAAATTGCATTATTAATTTGCGCGTCAGTTTACATTCAAAATAAAGGTAGTGAGTGACACCAGTACCTATAGCTACATGCAAAACTAATAATATATTGAGTGCAGAGTTTAATTATTTTCCAAAACACACAAACTATTATTAATAGATCAGTTAAACAAGCCTAAAAACAAATATGAAAACTTCGACGGTAAACACAAGCGTTGGACAAAGACAGCACAAATGCCAGGCAATAAAAACAACTTTCACTCGATACGAAAAATGAGGGGAACGAAAGTATTTCAGATACAAAAGTAAAATATGTATCAAAGAACAAAAATGGCAATAATACTTTTCATTTTCTTTTAACATATTTACGTAATACACAATACCATTACAATACACACTTCATTATATAACACAACCGTACCTCATTATTTTTTTTCCGTTTTTTTTATTCGGTAGCCCTTTATTATTGTAATTTTTTTGTTTCCCCTTTTATTTTATTTCAAATTGATGTTCATATTATCTATATTATTAAATTGTAAAATATCGGCCTCAGCAGGGGAAAAATACCCAATGAGGCCAAAATTATCATATAATGTTTGTAAATACATTATATTGTTGTATCAATTTACACATACATAAATTTTATTTTGGTTGGAAGATACCTCCATTTGTTAAAAATATTTTGAAAGAATATATTTTTTTAGTTGACAAATAATAGACGTAGATATATAATAATGTTAACATACAGCGCGCCGCTGATGGGTGAACAACACTGAGTCAATGTGATTGACGCGTATCGATTGTTAGCAAAATGTGGTGATGGATGGATTTTGCCGATGGCTATGCGCTATAATATTAATTTACGCTGAGCGTTCGTATTCCGGTGGCTCCATTTGCGGGGAACTATTACATTTCACGGTAATAATAGACGTGTTTGGTTAATTATTACCTCTTGCAAATGGAGGTTATTGAATTGCAATCGTATCGATTACTTGCTGATCGGGATGCAGGTGTATTTAATTTATAAAAATTACTTCTTAACAAAATGTTTGAGGAACGGATAATATTTTTTTTTATATTAAATTTGAGTTATGCTAGTGGTAAGGGCCAGTCCTGTGCATGTGAAATTGGAGCAGTCAGTTTTTACTAGATCCAGGCGTCGATTGGCTCTGGGCCGGCTCTGCTAGTGAATAATAATAATAATAATAATGATTTATTGTCTTCTTTTCTTATTAACACATAGATATAATGATATCCTCACTGGGATCTCCCGTGCTGAGGATGTCATTTACATATTATAATTTAATTATAAGAAATTAATATTACAACAAAGTATAATGTAGTATATATATATTTTTTAAGTAATTTTAAAATAAGTAAGGTACTGTTTTTTGGTATAGTTCAGTTGATTCTGTTTTAGTCTGTGTTTGATTTCAGTAAATTTTCTATTTCAGATCTTCCTATGTTAATTATCCAGCTTTTTATTTCAGATTTAAATGTTAAAGTGTTGAGGTTTTTGAGTGTGAGTGGTATTTTGTTGTAGAGTTTAATACTGTGATATAAGAAGCTTTTTTGCCCAAAAGTTGTATTTGTAATTATTTGTTGGATAAGTTTTTGATCATGAGATCTAGTGTTTCTATTGTACGTGTTTGTTGTTATTTCTTGTGTTTTGTGTTTATGAATGTAAATGAGTATAGTTTTAGAATATAGTTGTTTAATAGACATGATGTTAAGATTGGTGAAGATTTCGTTAGTGCTAGTTCTTACAGGAACTTTCAGTATAATTTTCATTATGGCTTTTTGAGATTTAATAAGTGGATTTAGTATGTTTTTATTTGCACTGCCCCATCCGATAATACCGTATTCTAACAGTGATTGGCAGAGAGCCATGTAGATTTTGATTAAGTCTTTTTTAATGAGCACATTCCTGATAGTTTTGAAAAAATAACTAAGTTTTTTAATTTTATTATCTAAATAGCTAATGTGATTGGTCCATTTTAAATTTCCATCTATTTTTAGACCTAGATACGTTATATGGTCAACATTTTCTAATGAGGGACAATTACAATGCTCATTTAAGTGATGCGGGCTATGAATTTTCAAGTTATGGTTTTCTTCAGAGTTTTTTGTATTTTTTATTTTGAAAGTGATGAATTTGGTTTTATTAGCATTTAGTGTAAGTGAATAGTAGTCTAGCCATTTTTTAATCCTGTTTAGTGTGTCTTCTGCTTTCTTAAATGTTTCTGTCCAATTTTTCCCATTTATAAGGAGAACAGTATCATCCGCAAAACTTATGATTTCTCCGTCACATTCTATGTGGCATATGAAGTGTGAACTCCACACAAAACTAAATACATCAATATGCAGGAACAAAGCCATTAAAAAAATCCTGAAGTATATCCTATGTATATGAAGTAGACATGAAACTCTTTTCCAAGGTTCATACATCTATGGACTTAATTGAGGCAACGAATAGATTTAGCCTAGATGTTATAGTCCAGTCAGTGGGGGATAAAAAAGTGCTCCACCTTGCAAAAGGTTAGGTAGTAGCGATTTTCACATATGTTGTTAAGATTGGGACTCTAAAGAAAAAAAAAAGTTTTCGACCTTGGGGGGGTCGAGCTCGATCCGCCATATTGGATTGAAGGTGCCAAAATTTGGTTTTTTCAAAATAATTATGAAGTGGTTGATTTTACAACCAAATTGTTGAAGGCAAACTTAAAGACAACTAAATTACCTACATTTTTTGTGGAAGTTTTTTTTTGTAAGTCTAATAGGTAACGAGTTACAGCGGTTGAAAGAACAAAATTTTGACAAAAAATTGTAAAAGTCCAGTTTTCTTGATAAATTTTGTACGAACATATTACACAATATCATTTTAACGTATTTCTACGTTACAATATACTTATATAGCATCATCCGTGTACTCGATGACGTTGATTTGTTATAGTGGGATCCTAGTCTACAGCTGACTTGGCAACACTGATTGAGTCCTGGTTACAGGACGTTGCCTGGATGCTCATGTCTGCAGATGTTCTTTTCGATGAAACAATGCCAGTTCAAGTTTCACAAGAACGATTTTTAGCCAATGAAAATAACAAAGTCCGTCTGATTTCGATGCTTACAAAGCAATTTATACAGGATGATTTTACAGTTAAGCAGGCTGAAGAAGATGCTGATGAGTTGATTGTCAATACTGCGATTTCCTTGTGTTCATCATATGACGCTGTTTTCATTATTGGCGAAGACGTTGATCTCCTAGTTCTGCTGACAGCATTAGCACCACCCAAAAGTAGTATATATCTTCGCAAACCCGGGAGAGGCAAAACTTTTGAAAGACTGTGTTCCGCGAATAGTGTGAAATACAAAGAGGCGGCTGAGAATATTCTGTTTCTTCATGGCATTTAGTGGCTGCGATACAACATCGTCCTCCTTCAACCAAGGAAAAACAAAATTTTGTTCGCTTGTGCAAAACGACACAAGACTCAATGCCATGATAGGAATCTTCAAACAACATGATGCAACACCAGAAGACATAGCAGTTGCAAGAACACGCTTTCTTGTTGCTTTGTACGGGGGTGACATGGATAAGGAAACCTTGGAAGAAGTCCGCTACAAACGTTTCGCAAAGTCGACAACAAAAAGCAAATTCAATCTTGCCTCTTTGCCACCAACGAACGACGCTGCACGGTACCATGCATTTAGAACGTACCATCAAGTCCAAAAATGGTATGGAATCCAAAAAAATCCAGAAACTGGGGCTGGAAACGTGACACCAACGGGCTTGTTCCAGTAAGAATGACAAAGAAACCAGCACCCGAGACTTTATTAAAATTTATTTCATGCAATTGTAAAAAAGGAAGCGGCGTTGCATGTAGCTGCACGAAAGCTGGATTGAAGTGTTCTATTGTATGTGGGTGCTGTAATGGTCAAACATGCTGAAATTCGCTAGAGGTTCACATCGATGTCGAGGACGAAGAAGAAGAGATGTTGTCAATGAAAGCCCAGAATCTCAGTATCACAGGCAATGAGTTAGATGATGACATTGATGACGAAGACTGTTATTAAGTAACATAATTTATAGTAACATAATTCATAGTACCTAATGTAACATAATTTCGAAATCTACCATAGCTGGTATATCTGTGGAGTAGACCTACTGGTGATACCACAATAAAAAAATGCGCCATGTTCTATACCTCATGGTAGTGTGGAAATGAGTTTACAAAATTATTATAATTATCTAATGAATAACCCGAAAAAATTACAAAGTTGGGAATTTCATCATTTTTTAGAAAAATATTCACATTTCCGCCACTGTAACTCGTTACCTATTAGACTTACAAAAAAATACCGTCTACAAAAAATGTAGGTAATTTAGTTGTCTTTAAGTTTGTCTTTAACAATTTGGTTGTAAAAATGACCACTTCACAATTATTTTGAAAAAAACAAATTTTGGCACCTTCAATCCAAGATGGCGGGTCGAGCTCGACCCTCCCAAGGTCGAAAACTTTTTTTTTTCCTTAGAGTCCCAATCTTAACAACATATATCAAAATCGCTACTACCTAACCTTTTGCAAGGTAAAACTCCCCACTGACTGGACTATTATGCAAACCTTGAAATACTTAGTGTTAATATGGTGTTTCACTCCCAAATCACAAGTCCGGGACACTAGTTCAAAGCAGGCTCCTAACTTGTATGGGATCTTACAAAAAAAATAGTTTTAATTTTTATTTCCAAATATATAACTTATTTATTAAAATGTTTTACTTAATAAAAGAAAACTTTTTTGGAGGTTTTCATACAAGTTAGGAGGCTGATTTGATTCAGTATCCCGGCTTTGTGATCTAGGAGATTTTGATTGAATCCTCTATTATCATTGCTCTTGAAATACCATGGCTTATATGT
Organism: Hesperophylax consimilis; assembly: GCF_061612785.1. NCBI lineage: Eukaryota > Metazoa > Arthropoda > Insecta > Trichoptera > Limnephilidae > Hesperophylax > Hesperophylax consimilis. The sequence goes on along the minus strand of NC_142838.1, from coordinate 1,658,122 downwards.
GCCAGAAAACCCTGCCGTAGTCGTCATTACGACTTATTCGAGATACCAGATGGCAAAACAGATGTTTTAACACAACATAGCACGACAAGACGAATGAAATTTTCTGAAACAGTAGACATCTTAAATTACTCTTTAAATAAATTTAAAACTTTTTTCCGAACTTATCATCCCAAATTTTAATGGTAATATAAGAAATATTGCATTTTATACAGATAATTCGTTTGTCGCACAATAATAATTCTAATAAATTAATCAAATATATCTTGGAGTAAAACATCATCGAATAGCGTTGGCTTAACATGAAGTGGGTTGAAGTTAGACGAGTTAAAGAGCAGGCAAGAATCAACAAAACTGGAGACATTTAGAACCAATGTCTAAAGCTAAGCGCCAGATAGTTTAGAATGAAAAATTATGTATGTGTGATAGTGGGGTATTTATTAATGTATTATAAGTTGATGGTTCTAGCTCTGATCATCGTTCTAAAGATGTATAATTTAAATATTTTCATTCATAATTATAAATACACTGCAGCTGTCACCGACGTTGGCCGATGTGACGTGCACAACACCATATCCCTGAAAAAAAAACCAAGGGTGGCAAATAAAAAATGACAAATTTTAAATCGTAAAATTTATTCGTCAAAATAAAATAAAAATACAGTGTGTGGCAAGCCTACGCACGACGGAAGTGAAACTTTTAGTATTCTTCTCTCTCTCTTTTCATTTCATATTATTATTATTCAGAATGCTGTACATTAAAGTTTTAAAAAGCATAAATTTATTTATAGGCGTGTTGTTAACAAATGAACGTTTAACTAGATTCCTAATATTGACATATTTATAAGTAGCATGTGATAAAAAAAAAATTAAAAGTTATAAAAATATGGGATTCGAACCCGGGTCCTGCATAACGAGTGTGGAACGCTCTGCCTCTAGACCGCGAGGAGAGGTATCTCGTGCGACGAGAACCGCGTATACAACGTGTACTCCTCAATTGACTTGTCCCGCGCAAATTTTCGTTTCCAAACACGGCAAATGAATAATATCACATAACGTCTCGTTAACGCTTTATATAGGGTCGAATCGAAGATATATCGGCAGTGTGAAGTCATATCTGTCGTTTTTCAAAATATTTCCGTATATTTGTCCGTTTTGGAAAAGATCTATCATGTTTTAACAGTCTCATACCCGTATGGAGTCTGAATTTGAAAAACATTTCTAAATTTTGAAAAACTCACTTACGGCTGTGTTTTTTTACTAAAAACACTTGTCACGCACGTCTGCGAGGGTAATTAGTTGCGTTATCGGCCTTGATTGGTAATTTTAATGATTCAAAATAAAAATAATTAATCAAAATACCGAGCGACTCTACTGGCTCGATTTGTAAGCTATATTTCGACCGAAGACTTCTAGCCAATTACTCGAGTGAACACCTGCCGGTCTAGAGTCTCACTAAATGGATTTAGACATTTCGGGAGACTCTCGGTTAAAATTAACAAATTTATGTAATTTTTTACTACATTATTACAAATCATGTAGATATATTCTTATATGTATGCCTGACAAAGTCGCAGCACGAGAGCATTTTATCACTTTTCTTCGTATTAAAAAAATCACAAAAAAAAAAATAGTTATAGCGGGGATCGAACCTTGGTTCTTCACGACGACAGTCGGGCGCTCTGTCTCTAGACCGCGAAGCTGAGTTTGGAGAGTGACCTAAACTAGGTATATAATATTAGCTAGGCTCCTATAGCGAAATGATCACGGTTTTTCGTGACGGTCATGAGTCGGTTTTACTCCGGTCCTCGAAAACGCATAACGCGCGTAAAGAAGTTTCACTTCAATAAAATAAAAGCGCAATAATTATCATAATATTTTCCACTGTAAAAAAACAGTGAAAATATCCAATTAGCAAACATGACACGATGTCGGGAATGTTCGTTAAACCCATAACTGGAATCGGTGTGTTGCAACACTAATAAATCAATTTTCGGGTTTCGCTTATCTCAAGCTTCATCAGGGCTTATTATATTAACTTAGTTATGTCACACCCCAAAGTGTTTGCTGCCTTTGAAAATACTAAATAAATCGTTTTTGTCAATTAATTTAGCTAACTTGTTTGATGGCAAATAGACGAAATTTTGACATGTGAACGGTCCCCGTTAAACAGAAATTCTCGGACCGCTTCAGCATTTCATCAAATTATGAAGAACTACCAAAAATAACGATCGTTCTGTTCTACTTGTCAGCTGATTGTAATTTTCAAAAAGGTGAAATGGGCCTAAAATCGGTACATAACCGGGACCGTTCAAATGACAAAAAATTAAAATAGCGCTGAAAGTCGGTTGGTCATCAAATTTAATGTGATGTAGTTGTGACCAACTTGAAAGAGATTCACTTGATGGTTATGTATAGAGAGATATGAACATTTGATTACCATTTCTTTCTGAGCTAAAAACGGGCCCAATCCTCTATCTGCTTTCGATGAGACAGTATTAGTCTATAGTCCATCCATTATCATCGCTTGTCCTTCCGGGGCAGAGCTGACTATAATGCTTATGGTCAGAAAGGGTTACAATCTGAGCAGAACCCCTCCGTTTATTGCATCAATGTGTTACGTGTAACCAATTCCAGTGACGTCGTTCTCACTTCACCTCGCCCCTCGTTTTATTTCACATCAACCAATAGAGATTTAATAGCCAGATTTTTAAGATGCAGTGGCGCAACCAGGCAGAGTTCCAAGAGGCGTTAAATTTAAAGGCAATTGAAACTATTTTACATGTTTTGATTTAATATCTTCTGTGATGATGGGTTCATTTCTAAGATGGCCTGAATTTAATCCAGTTTTGTGGAAAATTTTATTTCGCCCAAACCAGGTACTCATTTTTCCTCAGTTTTTAGGCCTTCAAAATATTTTAAATATCTAATAAATATATTTTTTAAATATCAGGAGCGAATGACGCAGTTAAACTCTATAAATGGTGAGCACTGGCATCGTAACATTTGAATAGCTATTTATGTTTAATATCCACTCGCACCGTTATTTCCATCGTGATGTATTGGTCTTTAAAATGAGTATGACTGATTTATTAAAATCCTGTTAAAAACGTGATGGCAAGCCAAATAGCAGTCTATGTCGTAAGACGTATTCTTGCAGCTGCGCTTTTCCTGATAAATATAATGACGATATGTGACAATATTATAATTTTATGAACACGTGTTCCGACATCCTCATAACACATTTGTGTTTTACTGATAATTTGTTAGGAAATCTGTCAATTCATTCGTCAAAGGCCCGCAATCCCGTTTTTAAAAGAAATATGAATAATTTGACAGATTTTAAATTAGCAAAATTTTAAATCAGTGAGTTTTATCAGCGTAGGTAAATTACAATTAATCGTAGAATTTAGGACCCGACACCATGTTTCTTGTGATTTTTTTAAGATAAAAATGCCAAAAACGTACAGTCATAAGAATTCGAATCCCGAGTAATGATTTATATTAAATCAAATCCATAATGATTCCATCTTATGTTAAACTTCTTTAAACATGAAAGTAGGTTCTAATTATAACGAATTATTGCTCCAGGTACTCTTCAGATTTTGGTCTATAGTAAAATTCTATTTAAAATTTCACGTTTTCGTTGCCTTAATTCTATTTATCGTAGCATACACATGTATGTTGGTATTATCGTGACGTTGGTACTATTGTTTGATCTACTCTGCACACAACTAGCGATTGAATAATGCATGGTCCCAGCAGCGCCGCAGCCGCTCCTGCGCCCGCGCGCCCCGTGCACCGCACGCCCCAGGTAATGCAAAAACTCGCTACGTGATGTGACATTTAGACGGGGGCTCTCCGTGATCAGACCTTGATGTATTTTTAATATTCAGCATCACGTAAACGGACTATTTATCATGCCGGGCCCGCAACGAGTTCAATTTACATTCGCTCATCGCACATGAGAGTATTACGTTTATCTCCTTCTTTGCTCTATGCTCCTGATAGCGTCACGCTGTAAGGGCGTAAGAGATACTCTTGAGCAACAAATGGATTTTAAAATGGAATATTTTGGCCGTTATTTTTTCGTCATCATTTTCTAATGGTTTTAATCTTAGCTAGTTGTAACGTAATTACTTTCCTTTGAATAATCTCCCTTTACAACGCAAATATGGTTTTTCAAGTGGAAACCTTCTTGATTTTCACAATATACAATATAATATATTCCTATTACGTTAATAAAATACGCTTGTTTATGAAATGATTTAATAATAAAGGAAAAATGTTTTCGTAGGCTGTTATTAGTTTTCTAGCTAAAACCTGTTTGAAAAGGGATATAATGTAAAAGCTACTGTTTTCATGTGATAAAAATAAAAACAAATTTATACTTCGGTTATCTAAGACGAATAAAGTATTAAATCCTTTGAAGTATCTGGGACAAAATAGATTCCTTGGACAATAACTTCGCTACGAATTCTGTGTTAGAAAGAATACATAGGTTGGGCAATGAACTTAGTGATGTCGCTGACATATTTAATTTAAACTTCAAAACATTTAAAGCCAAATTAGTCCACCACTTTTTAAATGTAAATAATGTATGAGAAATCATTAATTTTATTTCGATTTTCTATTGTTTGTTTTATACTGTTTTTAAAAATGAAATTTGTAATTTTTATTTAATTAAAAGCCCAATAGGGCGTCAATAGATAAATAAATATAATTCACAAGCGAAGAGAAAATAATTTATTTGAAGTATCGTTCTCATAAAAAACCTATTTATGGCAATTTGATTATATTTAAATTTTCAAGTATCGAGATAATATAAGATAGGAATTAAAGTGTTTCGCCATTATCGCCACGTGCTTTGGCTCTCGGGATGCGAAAATTTATTCCCGCAATGAAAAATTATCCCTGCCTATTACGTAGGCACAATGAAAACCACAAACGCCAAAGAATTCTGTCAGAATTCCAAGCTGCCCGGGAAATTTCTCAAACGAATTATGCAAACAATTGAAATTGAAATCTCACGGGAAATCCAAAAATCCATTGAATCTGTATTGAGTATGTGTGCTCCAGTGAGGTTGGGTATATTTACTTTGAAATGCTATTTGGATATGTGGAACTGTGGATTTTCAAATCCCCGTGAAAAGTTCAATTTGTTTCAAACGCTTAACGATTACGACAGAAAATAGTGTAGTATAATCTATTTTATTTTTGCTTAATACGTTCATCTTAGCCATTTTTTAACATTTGCAATCCCTTAGGAGGAGAGCCTTTCATTTGAGAACGCCTCATCACTACCCCTGCAAAAGTTGATAGTTATTGTCAAATTTTCCGTAACATCTTTTAGTTTCTTTTCTTGAATTATGAATACGCCCAAGAAAATTAAACACAGCATTTAGGTGTCCTGTTGTCTGTATTTCATTGGTTCCATTGACAATTTCCAGAGTAAAAATGCTTAACGTTTTATATATTTGCGTAGAAGATAGTCTCACCCTGGAGAAAGACCGTCATTCAGAATCTAAAAGTTGCTTGAAATGGTATTAGCCGTGTTTGGTGACAGTTCTGAATAGTCGAGTACTTTCCCAGCTTCCTCTATCTCGGGTCCTTTCCTACTTCCCCATCCTCTCAACACACCATAAATAGGGACGCTATTCACGCTATCCTCTCAGACGATTGAGAGTAGTTAAGATTCTTGTGCAATATTTATGTTTTAAAAATAAAGGGTTCTTTAATTTTGTTTTGATTCTGTTTTACAGATCGACCGATTGGCAATTTTTACAATATTATCTTGCGGTTTTCCGTTATGGGACTCTTCAATTATAATATTATTGCTTTAACATCACAGGATGTACTTATGTCAGTAAATGTTGTTCAGTTCAACTTGTAGGTTATTGGTATTCGGGTTCATCGTACAACATAGTCCCAAAAGCCCATTAAGATACCTTAAGTTCAAGCCCCCTTCAAACAGGTGTTTCTTCCGCCGTAAATCTCAGTTACACAATGGAAACTTATTTGCTTTTATTACTCTTAAGCTCTTGCATTACTTTCTGAGCGTGCGTCGTCAAAAAAACACAATATCAATAAAATGTAGTTAGGAGAGCGTTATAACACACTAAAGTCCTAAACGCGGCCCTTCCATTGTTGTGGCGAGAAAACCTATGGTGAATATAACGTATAACGTATAAAGGATTGTGTTTTCTAGGTTAGCCGTGTTTTACAATTCTACAGAAGGAATGTGACAGTCCACATAATAAAATTACTAACGGGGCGAGCAGCCGCCATATCCTTTTGTGTGTAGTGGAAGGGTTCTGGTGTCCTTTTTTAGGACCTCTATGCTTTAGTGCACTTGCATTTTAACGCCAGAGCGAGGTTACTACCGTAGTAAATAAAATTATGTTTAAGGAAAGATTATTATGAAAGCACATTCGTGTCGAGAACCTATGAGTAGACACACGGTAGCTACATTATATATAAATACCTGATAATTTGATTTCGGTTTTAGGATTTGGTGGAATTTCAAAATACTTATTTTCGTTGTGTCCGTGTGCAACCCTGATTCAACGAACTTGGATTTGTTTTAAAATTAAGTGTCATATTCAAAATATGAATTTATTTTGCGATTAAGTACCTACCCACCTACAATATTATATTTAAATAGTTTTCAAAATTGGAACTGACGAATCAAGAATTTAGACAATCGATAAAGCACCTTCACCTACCTATTATTATTATAATTTCGTATTACTAGTTGCATATATATATATATATATATATATATATATATATATATGGCAACTAGTAATACGAAGGTCACGGGTTCAAATCCCGGCGTGCGCTGAATCGCCCTAGTGAAAACCACCATTACGAATCAAAACCTTGCTCGAAATGGCTATTGCCGTGTTTAGTGACCAGATCTGAACAGCTACATTCTTCTTCAGAAGAAGCAGGATTGTTAGTTCGTCTTATTTAATAATCTCTTATCTTTTAAGCACCTACTTTTCATAAAGGGGACCTTTACCAATATTTTTTTTTACTATATCGGGATTATTCTTACAAAAATAAAACACTCGGTACAAAGGACGATGACTAATGTAATTATGTTAGAATTATTCATGCCGTTTCATAATACAAATAGTAATGGAAACGAGGGTTCAAATCTCATTTTCGCGGAATAATATATTTCTGGAAAAGCTTTTACGAGTCCCCGAGCTCGACCCGTTAAAAGGACCGGTAACCTTTATGCACATTGCCGGGAATCTCACCAGGTTGTTCCTCGCGCTGACAAATAAACCCCTTCACATTGATCACATCAATATCAATAACAACAACAATTATATTGATATGACAATATGGCAAGCATTATATTTACATGGCATGCCATTGTTTTGAGATGACACATTGGCGTGCAATTATATTGTCTTGACAATATAACAAGTAATTATATTTACTTGACAATATGGCATCCATTATATTGACATGACAATATGGCATGCCATTACATTGACATGACGATAAAGCATGCCATTACACTGACATGTCAATATGGCATGCTGTTATAGTGACATGACAATATGGCATGCCATTTATTGACTTCACATATAGACATGCTGTAATTATAATTGACATGCATGTAGGCATGCATTATATGGACTTGATAATATGGCATGCCATTACATTGACATATCAATATGGCATATCATTATAGTGACATGAAAATATGGCATACCATTATATTGACATGATAATATAGCATGCCATTAAAAAATTCAGATTGGATCAAGTTTTTGGTAATACAATATTGAAAAGATGTAAAAAGAAGAAAAGAAAAATATACCTTTAACTTCGTTTTGTATATAGCTTTACCAGTATCAGGTTTGCAGTATAACTTTAAAAAATATGACATTTAATCATGGATTCAATCAATCGTTCAGATATTATCTTCCTGGATGTGGATATTTTTGTGCAATTTATCATTATTGCTATATTCAGATGTAGGCAGTTTGTAGGTAACGTTAATTTCCGTGATTTCTATTGTTTCTCATTTTAATATTTTTAGTCTGTAAACAAATAAATAAAAAAATGTTTTATTATAGAGTTCGGTTAAATGGATTATGTCCAAACATGCAGATTATTAATAAAACCACCGAACACTTTTTCGGGTAAATTCGAGAGAGTTTCTAATTTAAATTGAAGCAATTACTAAGATTGTTTTTAAAGCGTCAGATATGTGTCTTTACAGATCATTTAAAAAAACGTAGGCTGTATTCAAAAATACATGTTTGTTATAAAAAAACAAAACCTGCCTACTAGAAGAGTAGATCAGTCTTTATGTAAGACTTTTTCCCTCACATAAATTAGCTTAATATTATTATATGGTGCGAAATATTTTGTATTATGTCTTGTGCACAATAAAAAAAACACTTTATACTAAATCTTAGTAGTCAATCGTGTAAAAGATTAGAAATTTAATGATTGATCAGCCTTTTTGTTCTGCTTACATATACATCAGGAATACCAGCATATAAACTGTTGCGCTACTAAAATTTATAAAATTACAATAACAACAGTGTCTGAATGGGAAAATACTAAAAAACAACATAATTTTAAGGTTTTAATGGTGTTTGAATAATAACAGCTGGAGAGCGCACCTAGTTTAAAATTTATCAATCTTTGAATGTTGTAATATTATTTGTTTGGAGGTACCAGGCGACCTGCTTTATAAGGAAAAACATAATTTTCCAGCCGAACTTTATTACCTTTGATCTCATTTGTTGGCCAATTTAAACTTGTTGATTAAACGAGTGAAATAACGTCTGGAATTATTCATTTCATTTCTGACAGATCTGTCAAAATATCAGGTACCTACTCTGATTCTGCCAGATTCATTTAAGTAAACGGATTTTATCGGCCCAATAACAAAATTAATTTGCGCCAAATTATTTTACCTGATATTTTGGACAGATGATGTGATTCAGAAAATAATATTAATATTTATCCGTGGGCACTGTATTTCACAAAATATTATTCAGTTTCTATTTATTTATATAATGGTCGTGTTTCGTTGCTCATGTTAATATCCCCATCAAAAATTATTGGCAGATTTTAAATGCAAGTAGAAAAATGTTTTCAATTTTCAACACTATTTGGAATTAACGTTCCATATGGAATCATTTTGAATTCTTAAAATTAGTTTGGGTCAGGTCTTCAAAATATATCTGTATAATTCCCATACGTAAGTCTGCATTGTAAATTAAATAAGTATACCACAAATGAAATATCTTCGGTCAGAGTTGCTGCCAGCCAACGTCTGCGCTGCTATGTCTATCCTGAATTATTGCCTTCCATGAATGTGCAGCCTTCGAAATGATAAAGGTAACGAATGGTATCCCTTATTAATAACAAAGCACATTTCTCCTCAAGTCTGCAATTTGGTGTTGTTAACACCTGTTTCTCGGCTCGCCGCAGGGCGCTTCACAAAGGGGCGGCGCGCGGCGGTCCCACCCCGAACACCCATGCCCTTCTGGCATCCTGTTTACATATTCATAAGTATTGTGCTTAAAAATGAATAAAACCTTAAATTAGTTTAACTGTATGGAACGCCTTACCGACGACACATCCCGTCCAAACACGCCAGTGGCCCTCTCAACAAAGTTAGATTTATTAAAAATATTTTTTAACAACGTTTCGTTAAGGTGATTTATCGATGTGTAAGAATTGAATTCTAATATGGTTCGGTAAATCAAAAAAAAACATTCATGAATTTTATTTTAGTCCAATTAGTAGACACTAAGTAAACAATATACATTCGGCAATCATTTTATGAAGATTGTGAATATAATAGATTCGAATTAATCACACATTTTATTCTCGCTAATTAAGGAATTTTAATATTTTTACACATTATCAGTGACTTCATTCAAGTAATTTTCATTTTTTGTAAGTTTATGTTTACAGGTGATTTACTTCATAAATCCATTTAACTTGACAGGTTTCATCGGAATTAAATATTTGCATTTCATGTTACTGTAAAAATTAGGGATATTGTAATTATGGAATTTGTCAAGCTGCAAGTTTATATAAAGAACACCATTAGAACAAGGACAATAATTGCTGCAGAATGATGAAAAAATAACATGTACTACAGCAACTCTTTAATAACTGAGGAAACTTGGGTCAATAATAATAGTCAATACGATGAACCAACAGCTTGATTGGCACTTACCTACTTTCAACCAAAACCTGAAAATAAATGTATACATTTTAGCTATTGTAATATATTATATCATGTATCTATACTATCATATATTTCAAACAATTCCAATCTAACCTAGTCTACCTATAAGTTTTGCATCTCTATTTGTATCTCTAACTTTTTATATTCATCTAGAGTTTCTGTTAATTGTATATTTTCTGATGTCACTGTTTATAATTTATTGTATATGGTATATTTTATACCGTTAATATTAAAATAAATAAATATACAACCTTTGTGGATATTTTTTTGCAAGTTATATAAGTAGTCTGAATTCAAATTCCAATTGTGAATCTGATAAATAAATTTTGGTTAAAACATTATATAATAAAAAAATCCGATTTCATTGAACCAAAGTTAAAATGACTCATAGAAAAAACCCACAACAGAAATTACTATGTGTGATGATAAATAAACACGATGTGTCCCTTTTTACTTTAAAAATGAAGTGTCCTTCAATAAAAAAGTTCTACTTGTATGAATTTTATTTGTTAAATTTATTTGTATTTCGGCAAACGGCATTTATTCCATACTAGGAGACCAGTTTGCCAGCGGATTATCGCCCTACGGGCCAGGGAGTTTGGAGTATGGAGCCGTCAAATTAATTTGTTTAGAAACCTAGAGGAGCATTATGGGGCTTTATCCATTAGTAGTTGGAATTTATGGGCGTACCCGTAATTAATTTCTTTGTTCATACGCGGTATCAGTTAGTTCGATCTTGTAAACACATTAGAGTGATTTCTGATGGAAGAATCGACAGATTAATCTATTCGTTTGTTTACTACCAATTAATATTAAGTTATTTAAGTAAGGACTTACCTACACACGCTTTTGTCTTTATTTAAATTAAAGAAACAAAACGCTAAATTGTATAAATAATCAATATTTTGATATTAAATATTTTATAGTCGGTACCTATGATAATATGTTTCCTTGTAATTGTTTCCTTATTTGAGATAGGTACATTGAGTAATTATGTATAAGTGTATGTGTACGTGTGAGTGTGTTTGTAGATGTGCGAATTGGTGATCTATATAAGTGAAGCTATATGTAGCACATTGAACAGTTTTTCATTGAAATTTTGATCCTTTTGAAAAATGTTCAGAATCTTTTTATGCATCGATCTACATAAACTACGTAAAAGTAACGATGGAAACAGTAAAAGTGAAAATTTACAGGTTCTGTACAAATCGCCAGCCACCTCCTGACCAGACTGACTCCTGAACTCAAATTCCCGCTAGATTTGTAATACTATACTAGTATTATAATACACATCAGATGTTGCGTTTCTTTTATTTGCATTTCAGTGGAAAGCTCCCCCAAAAAACTAAAGTCATTAGGCTGGTACTAAATCCGAGAGACGTGCGACGCATGCGCTTGATAAGGTGAGCAAGTATCAAGTGATAGTTGAAGACTAATTCAATATCCGAATGTATTATTATAGTTATTAATGGTTTCATAGATTTTTTTGCCATTTTTTACGACTAAATTACTATATTGCTGTAAGGGTGTGTATGCTGTGCGTTGGGTGAACTGTCTGGAAGAAGATATCGATTCCTTAGGCGAAGGTGGGAGCTGCCTAAACCAAACGCATGACCTACGTTATTTTTAAACGTTTTTCATTACTCGCAAGAGAAAGTGCATTCGTATGACTCGATCAAGTGATCCACAACTCAGCAAAGGCATGATTTACTGACTTTTACTTTTTCTCGGTTCTACAACACGATTTTTTTAAGGCTTAAAAAGTAAAATGAATCCATTCTCTAACAAAATATTCTACTCAGCATCCTTAAAGTTACATATCATATTCATAAAGGTAGGCAAAGTATTTTAATTGATTTTGATCGCAAAATAAAATGATTCAATCATTATTTCATCCTGTAATTGTCGGCAATGCAATCATCAGCAAACATAATAGTTAGTCATCTTTATTTTTTTATACGACTAAATCATTTAAAAAACTGTGTTTGGTAGTCGGTGCATGGGTGTATGCATAAAGTGATATCAAATTACGCATTCCCTCGTAATGCGAAAAATCATCCTAGTTTAATGAAATTTTAACTGATAGTACCAAAATTAGTTTAATAATAAGTTATTCTAAATATCTATTTCTTTTATGTAAATGTTTAACAGAAGGTTCAACATTTGAAAGGTAAATTCCTTTTCAAAGGAAATGATCCTGAGGTAAATACATTTTTTATAAATAATTCAACTTCACATATCCTACAATTTTAATATCTCGTGATTTTAGTTAGTTGGTGTTCTCTCCAGTATTATGTTATAATTTTCAAATCTCATGCACTAGATCGATAATAGCATGATCCATATTCAAATTGTCCACCATCCGAGGAGAATATAACTGGAGATAAAAATTGCCTATGTACATGGAAACTCTTCTATGGAGCTTAATACAAAGAGACTTTCTTAAACAAAGAGAGGCAAATCCCTATTGCCCATCTCAAACGATTAGATTTTCGGAAATTGGAACTCGCAGAGAAAATATTAAAGTAGGTGTATTGCAGAAGATATGATATTCAAAAAGCTTATTTTATTTCTACAATATACGACCCTTTTATAAATGAGGAACCCAAAATTAATGCACGGCTGGCGAAATCGAGATTAAGAATGAGACGATTAGACCGGATGCATGTGGTAAATATTGAGTTCTAATACAGATTAATTTGGCATTCCCCTTCGGGTTCCGCTGTGATGATTAGTGTGATATTTTTAGTGCTTTAGTGTAGATACATCTCAAAGATTATAGATTTCTCCGAAAGATGTCGGTAGTACTCCGTCGAGGTGTAAGTCTCTCAATCCAGAGGTAGCAGGTCCGAACTCGGAGCGCGCAGGTAAATTTTATTTGATTAATCTCTGTTATTTCACAATTATTAATATTAAGATTAATTAGTATTGTTTCACCTCTTCCTCACACTAAATAAATGCTGGCGTTCCACAGGGATCAGTTTTGTCTCCGACTGTATTTTTGTTGCACATTAATGACCTTTTTTCGTGTGCGCCAATTAACGATTACGCGTGAATGACAGTATGGTCCATGATAGCTTTTTGTTTGACAAGCCCCCAAAGGATACACAAAGTCCAATAGCTTGGAATTCTTTGAAGCAGAGAATGGATGGTTACCTCCGGAGAGTTTCCTTTTGGGGTAAGAATAACTCAGTCTAATTTAACGTTTCAAAGACCACTCATGTCTGATTACGTCTAAAAAGGATCGAAATGACAATCTAGACTCCTTCAATGGAAGCAATATTTCCAATATGTTTTCCATTGATGTGCTTGGTGTAACTCTAAGTGACCAACTCAGGCAAGGAAGTAAGTCGCACAGAAGCTGGGTTTACTGTATAGGGCCCGCAGACACTTTAATAGTACTCATCTGCTGACCCTGTACAAATCGCAAGTACGACCCACAGTTGAATTTAGTCTGGAGCCCAAAAAAAAGACAAAACTCTCGACTCTGCAAAAACTGTTGGTCCGTTTGATAGTTTCCCCTATCTTAACAGGTGTATTTCAATATTAAGAGCACAAGCGTCTGCTGTCCTTGTTCTACCGATAGTACAATGGAAGATGCTCTGAAGAACTAACGTCATTGATCCCTTCGGCACTGGTTCATAATCGGGAAATACGCCAAATGTGCGCCTACCATATGTACACGGTTCAAATTTGTCACATGTGAAAGGGTCGCTTCTACGACTCGTTTTTGAGTTCAACATCTCGGCGGCGGAACGATTTGCCGGCCTCTGTGTTTCCTCCTTCCTACAACATGGACCTCTTCAAGACCCATGTTCACTTCTTCCTCTCCTCAAAAATACCCACATAGCATCCCCAGAGATGAAATAGGTGTTAAATAAAACACGGTCTTTTTTTCAAGGATACAGGATGAACTAGCGTTTATTGAATAGGTTATCGTACACACACAGATGGCGTTAATAGTATTTTGATAACTAAAATAACACCCCCACTTATCAAAATAACGTACACAATACCTATATTACAAAAGGAATATAAACATGTTATTTTTTTATACATCCTGCATACCCAGCAACTGCATAAAATAATAATGCTTGGTTTTAGCCAAACCCTTTGTAAATATACCTGCTGGCATTTCAGCTGTTTCCAAATATTTCAGTTCTACAATTTTATCATTCACACATTCTTTACAAAAGTGGTATCGTATGTCAATGTGTTTAGTTCTTTTATTAAAGCTATTCTTTAAAAACAGCTTAAGTGCACCCTGATAATCATTAAATAATGATATGGTGTATGACTCATTAGTTATTTCTTTTAACAAATTACTTAAATAAATAGCTTCTCTACAAGCTTTGGCTAAACCAATGTACTCAGCTTCGGTGCTCGAAAGAGCAACTGTTTTTTTCTTCTTTGCTTTCCAAGAAACAACACATCCAGCTAAACTATAACATAGACCCGTATAAGACCTGCGATCATTGATATTGCTTCCCCAATCTGCATCAACAAATGCTTCTAATTTTGAATTACCACATCTAGAATATTTCAATCCAAAATGTTTAGTTTTCTTAAGATATCTTAAAATTCGTTTCCTGGTTATAGCAATTGTTAAATTGACTCAGAAAACTTACTGCAAAAGCTATATCAGGTCTTGCTAACACCGCCAAATACATAAGTCCACCAATGAGCTGCTGGTAAGGTATTTCTTAATATTCAATTTAGCCTCTAAAGGTGTATCTGCTACTTTACAATCTGCCATGTTAAATCTATTTAGCAACTGATTAACATAATTCTCCTGACTTAAGGTAACTGAACCATTAACTTTGTCAATATTAAAACTCATCCCTAAACAATTTTTGACCTTACCCAAATCTTTTATTTTAAATTTTCAAATCATTACATTCTACATTATCATTAGAAAACACAAAACAGTCATCCACATATAAAGTAATAATTATTGTCTTTTTATCATTCATATTTTTTGTGTCTAGACATGGTTCTAACTTACTACGTGTATATCCTATACCAACAAGACATTCATCGACCTTCTTGTACCAGGCCCTTGAGGATTGCTTAAGACCATAAATAGCTCGATTCAATTTCTTTGTTCTAATTGTCTTTTTGAGAATCTAATAAACATTCTGGTAATTCCATGTAAATTGTTTCCTCAAGGTCCCCGTTCAATAATGCAGTAGTAACATCTAGATGTGTAACATCTAATTCAAGTTTGAGAGATAATGCGAACAACAATTTCAAAGTTGAATGTCTAACAATTGGCGAGAAAGTGTCTGAATAGTCCACATTTTTCTTCTGCATATAGCCCTTGGCTACTAAAAGAGCACGATATCGAACATTATTACTATTATCAATTTTATTTCGTAACACCCATTTACACTTCACCACAGTTTTACCATCTTTTGACCTATCCACTAACTCCCATGCATTATTTTCTTTAAAACATTGAAGTTCTTCTTTTACTGCACTTAACCAATGTTTTTTTCATTTCCCTGTAATGCTTCTTCTAAAGATAGTCCATTAGCATCATCAAACACACCCTCAGGAATACACATATTAAGCATCCCATACCGTT
The DNA here is from genome assembly GCF_061612785.1 of Hesperophylax consimilis. Classification (NCBI taxonomy): domain Eukaryota; kingdom Metazoa; phylum Arthropoda; class Insecta; order Trichoptera; family Limnephilidae; genus Hesperophylax; species Hesperophylax consimilis. The sequence continues at coordinate 1,642,299 of NC_142838.1, read as the reverse complement.
CTGGCTTCCTACTGATTCTGCTGGATCCAACACGCTGCTCTGGTTAATCGTCAGCATCTTCATAATCACTAGTGTAAGATTCAGAAGTGCAGGTATCAGGAGTGTTAGTATCATCTGATACATCTTCAACTAGTGTATCCTCATCTAAGGTTGTATCTTTTGAATTTGATGTATCTTAGCAAACTAGTGTCCCCGACTGGACAAGAGTTTTCTCCACTCTCAGTGATTAGTATATTAACCTCTGGGTTATTTTCATCTTCCATAATAATGACATCTCTACTTGTTGTGATATATTTAGTTCTGGGGTATATTCGGTAACCTTTTATGTCATCTGGATAGCCCACAAGTATTTGCTTCTCAGACTTCTTATCCCATTTCTGAGTATTTGGAAAAACATCATATATTATGTGACGAACAATCAGGATTCCGTAATAATAACTCTTGTGAAGCTGCAATAAACATTGTGATTAATACATGGAAGAAAGAAATAGCTAATAAAAAAATCACCATTGCAACATTTTTAGATTTTAAAAGAGCATTTGAAACGATAGAAAGGAAAAAACTTTTGGAAAAATTAGAAGATATAGGTCTTTCTGAAGTAGCTCTAAATCTTTTCAAAGAATATCTCCATGAAAGAAAACAGGTAACAAAAGTGGAAAGCTCAGAATCAGAACCGATAGAAAACAACCTCGGTGTTCCACAAGGGTCGGTATTAGGTCCAATTCTATTCATTATTTACATTAATGATATAATTAAAACCATAAAACATTGCAAAATTAGATTATTTGCAGACGATACATTAATCTATATTTCATGTGAAGAATACATAGATGCAATCAATAAATTAAATGAAGACCTACAAAATAAAGCGAAATGGCTGAAATTAAACAAATTAAAACTGAATGTCAACAAAACAAAATATATGGAAATAGGCAACAAAACGCATAACACAGAGTTAAAATTGACAATTAATGGCGAAAAAATTGAACAAGTAAATGAAATTAAGTACCTGGGTGTGATACTAGATTCAAAACTAACTTTCGCAGCAAATTTTGAATATGTGCTAAAGAAGGTATCTAAAAAAGTCAATTTTCTTAGAAGATTAAGAAATAAACTAAATGGAAACACTACAGAGCTGATTTATAAAACTATTGTTGCTCCACATTTAGATTATTGTTCTACTATGTTGTATTTGGCCAATGAAGGAAACTTGAACAAGCTAGATGTTATACAGAATAGAGCTATGAGATGTATACTAGGAAAAGGAAAATACGCAAGCATAGATCAAATGAGAGAACAGCTAAATTGGATTTCTATAAAAAAGAGACTATTATTTAATGTGTTAATTTTTGTACATAAAATCATGAACAACCAAATGCCAAAATATTTTAAGGATGAAATTGTTTTTAATAGAGATGTTCATAATTACGAAACCAGAAATGTAAATAGGATTAGATTGCCACATATGAAAAAAACAAAATCACAGAACTGCCTAATGTACAAAGGACTAAAAATGTATGATGAAATGCCTGAAAGTCTGAAGAATGAAGGAAGAATGAATGTATTTAAAAAGAAATGTTATATTTATTGTAAAAATATGTAAAATTACAAAATGAAATATGATCTTGTTTATATTAGTTTATATTCAAATGTATAAACTAACTCAATAAATAATAATAAAAAATAAAAAAAAAATTCTGGCGCTTCTCTTTAGCAACATGAGCCATAACATTGCTACCAAATATTCTTAAATGACTTATGTCTGTTTTGCATCCAGTCCAGATCTCATATGGAGTTTGTTATTTAAACTAGGAAGTACAGTACAATTTTGTAAAAAAACCGCTGTATTTTTTGCCTCTGCCCAGAATTGTTTACCTAAATTCGCATCAAACAATAACCCTTTCAGCACTGGCTGATACGATCGTGCGGGTCCGTTTATAAAAATATTTCTCGAAAACGGTTTTAAATTTCTTTGGTATTCCGGCTTACAATGACCGTGCGGGCTTGTATCTAAGCTCTACTGGCCATTGTTTCCACAATTTACCACTAGGGGCATCATTAAAAACTGTCAAAATGTCGCGTCAACAACGGAGCCAACCTCTGCCTCGTAATTTATTTATAAATACAAATATATAAACTATTTAAGTGATTCACCGTGTTATTATCGTTGTTAACATGTTAATCAATGAGTTAATTCTTTTTTTTAGTATGACATTCAGCATTATATTATTTATTAATGAAAATATTAACACCAGCACGGGCGTGCTGGTCAGGTTTATTCTCATACATTCCATTCCAATTCTGTCCGATAAATATTTGCAAAGTGTTATAATTTTTCTCTTTTTCTTTCTTTTTCAATGAGATAATGTCTCACTAATAACACCAGATATTAATTGTAACTATGTTTGGGCATAATAAAATTGTATTGGAGTATATTTTTACTTTTTTTAATATTTTTTCTACGGTGAAATTCCTGAAATATCACCAGATGATGAAGGATTCCAAAATTTTGTCCTGAATGCTATTGGAGATGGAAACGATTCGGAAATAGAAGGATATTCGAGTGAGGATGAGGACCTTGTTGCTGATACCCTCGCATTATTAGCGGACAGATCCATTCCTCAGATTCCAGACGTGGAAGAGAATGACGATCAAAATTATGATGTGTTGGATGATGTAGAACCTGTTGCATCTACTTCATCTGTAAGGAGGCCTCCTCTAGTGGGCTAGTGGTAGATTTTGAAATCTATTAAGCACCGTCCACTCCACTTTCCAACAGAGAGTTAGGCCTAGGTCCTGGTGTCGTTCTGCGCCTAGCACAAACTTTACCACCTAACAGCTGCCTATATTTCGATAGGTATTTTACAACACTCGCCCTTCTAGAAAAATTAGCTCTAATCGGTTTTCATGGGACGGGAACTATTATGGCTAACCGTTTAAGAGGTTTGAAATTAAAACCTGATAAATTGATGCAACAAGGAGACCATCAACAGCTTGTCAACGAGAATATCGCGTTAATTAAATGGCGAGATACAAAAACAGTTTTAATTGGGTCAAACTGTACAGGAGCTGAGCCCCTTTCAACTGTCACGAGGTGGAACAAATCCACAAAGATAATATACGCTGCTGTTCGGGCACCCCAAATTAAAAAAAATATATAAAAAGCTAATGGGAGGTGTGAATATTTGCGACCAGCTAATGGAGTGTTACCGTACGTAGATCAAAACAAAAAAATTGACCCTAAAAACCATAATACACCTGTTGGTCTTGGTTTTGGTAAACTCATGGTTGTTTTATCGCGAAGAATTAAAAAAACTGCAAATAAAAAGCCTTTAGACTTATTAAAATTTCGTTTGGAGGTTGGTGAAGCGCTTACTACAACTCCAGAACGTAAAAGAAAGTCACCCGAGGATCTGAACGAAGAAGAATGTGAGCATACCCAAAATAAACAGTACAAGCCTGTGAATCTGCCAGTAACAGATAGGAAATATGACGGTTATGACTATTTGGCAATATTTGATGATAATATTGTTACACCAAGAATTTATCGCATGGAAAATTGTAAAAGCCGAACGAAAATTTTATGTGAAAAATGTAAAACCTACCTGTGTCTTTCACGAAATAAACACTGTTTTAAATTATTTCACACTAAATCCAAGTAGTTGTTAGTTATTTTCGTATTCAAACATAATAAATCTTAATTTCGCACAAATAAATTGGTTTTATTACTCTTTTTCGTAAGTCATTGCTACAAACAAATTTATCTTGGTTTGTATGAAGATAGTCCTGACCGTCACGATCGTGCTGGTGAGTTTACTCGGAAAATTGGATTTTCCGAATTTTTCCAATATTTTTCTGTGCATTTATGGGATTGAATTATTCTAAAAATAACAAAATTCTGGAAAAAAAACTTTTTTTTTCTTCAGTGCTGAAAGGGATAAGCATCTAGCCTTTTCGACAATTGTTTGATTATAACGTTCTGACAATCCATTCTGCTGTGGGGTGTATGGGTTACTTCTTTGGTGTGTGAAATCTTCCTTCTTGAGATAATGTCAAACTCTTTGTTGCAGTATTCACAACCACTATCGCTTCTTAATATTTTTATCTTCTTATTTGTTTGTTTCTCAACTTTTGCTTTAAATTCTGCAAAACATCTAAGTGCTTCATTTTTGTGTTCGACGAAATATACAAATATCATACGACTGTAGTCATCAACGAATAGTATGAAGAATCTTGAACCTGTAAGTGATCCATGATCCATAGGTCCATATATATCAGTGTGGACTAAATGAAGTAATTCTTTGCTTCTTGTACCATCATTTGTGAATGGAAGACGACACTGCTTTCCCTCATAGCAAACTGTACATGATGTCTTGCCAAGATCAAATTTTTCTCGAAGATTCATTTCTTTTACAGCACTTGTCATTTTATTCAAGTAATTACTATTAACATGACCCAATCTGCGGTGCCAAGTATTGCCTGATACCGCTATATCAGACATTATACTTTCAGGAACTCTTAACTTGTAGTCCATTCTTATTTAATAAACACCATCTGTCATATCTTCTATAGCAACTAATTCTTTCTGTTTATTATAAATATAGCATCATTTTCCTTTGAAATCCGCTTTATTGCCATTTTTAATTAACTGACTGACAGAGATCAAGTTTGTGGTAAGTTTAGGTATGCACAAAACATCTTTTAATGTAATTTTGTACATTACATTTCGGGGTAATCGTCACAATATTAACGTCTCCTGAGCATAAAACTGGCATAGCCATCTTATTAACTTCTATTATCTCCATAATACTCGTTTCATTCGACGGATTACAAATAATGTTTTCATTCGGTGTCATGTGAACACAAGCACCCGAATCTATAAACCAGTCAATTTTATTAAAATTTCCGCTCAAAAAAACAACAGAAAATGCATTAGACTTCTTCATGTTATGCTCTGATTCACTAACACTGATTTTTAAAATGTCCTTCTTGTTTACAACGATAACATCTGATAGATTTGACAGATTTCATTATAGTTTTGACTTTCGGTGTACTTCCTGCAACAACATTGCGACGCTGGCGCGCTCTAGCGGAGAATGCACCAACTGATTCGGCGTCATTTCCTGCCATGTCAATTAATTTCGTTTTTATTACATCTGCACTGATTGTTATTCCACTATGCTCGATGGCCAATATCATTGGATAAAATCTTTCTGGTAAACCTGCAAGTAATAAACAGAAGATCCATTCGTCGTTTACATTATATCCGGTTCCACATAACTTCTGTCCGGTTTCAATCATTTGCGTGACGTAGCTCTGCATTTTATCACAAGTTTCAAGGCAAATCGATATTAAACTCCTTAATAAGGTAATGCGTCTAGAAAAACCATTATAATCGAACATTTGTTTCAGCTTTTCCCATAAATCTGCAGTTTATTTGGCTTGCTTGATATGAACGTACAGACACGGATCTATTGTGAGGATTAACTTGGCTTTTGTCTTCGCATCGTCAGCTACTGATACATCCACAGTTTTCTCGGACTTGATGCACTATTCCACACCTTTCAATATAAGTAAATTTTCCACAGCGAACGCCCACTCATCGTAGTTTTCTCGTCCTTTCAGCTTGGTTATACTTGCGAGGTTTGAATTTGACGCCATTTCTGTTAAAATGTCCAACACTTTATGAGTTCGTAATAACTCCTTAACCCTATTCCTAACACGAAAAATATATCCGCCACAACAAGAAATTAGTTTCTAACACAAACACAATTTGGCTATTATCGCAACTGATTATTAAAACGCCTGGAATTATCTGGGCCCATAACCTATTAAATAAAACACGGTCTTCTGTTCAAGGAGACAGGAAAAACTAGCGTTTATTGAATAGGTTATCGTACACACACAGATGGCGTTAGTAGTATTTTGATAACTAAAATAACAATAGGCCTACTGGGATTTTTTTTCCTGATGGCCTCCTGTGTGGATTTAATTTGTTTTTGGGGTGTTATGCCATGTTGCGCTAACTCCTTCTTTAGCCAACGTTTCGGACAGCATTGCAATGTCCATCATCAGGGCAAATGTGTTATTTTAATTTGAAATAATAAGTAGCATATGTATATACTGAAGACATATTCCAGAATGGAAGATACTCTCAGTATTATCCTGATACAAGACCACCATTCAGGATTTAAACGTTGCTTGAAATTGTTTTAGCTATGTTTGGTGACTAGATCTGAATATCCAGGTACTATCCAAACTTCCTCTTCCCCATCTCCTTCTCATCCCCACTTGTTCCATTATAACTCAATTCAACACACCTTTAAAAGGTGATATATAGTCATTACAAGCGATGAAAATGTCATATTATTCGGACTTTCGCTTGCGGCGGTGTTAACAACACGGATTTCGTCCAAACATGTGTTTTTAAATTTATCTGTTTTTATTAATTAAGTATTTAAAACACGTATTTTTAGAGAAATTCGTACATGTCCGCCGTGGTATGCATGATTGCCAAAGTAAAGAGAGTGCATTATCATCCATAACGAGTCTATCTGTCGATTTTCAGCTCGATCGGATGTCAGGAAGTGGGTTAATTTCCACTACCAATATTTGCATTCATTCTTTCGCTAAAACAAAATCAAAATTTAAATAGATTTATTTATAAAGATTACAAATATGGTTCTTTCACCTTATACATAGACGATTTATTAATATTAAATGAAGAGATGTATCATCTGTGAGAGTTTATTTTTAATGTGATTAAACGTAGCCGTGGACCTCGATTCTCCACGCAGTCATAATTACTTTTGACGTTTGCCGTATGTAAGTACGTACCTTCGACGAGGCTCAAGAATAAGATTGCTGACCAATGTATGTAATTTCGACGGTAATTGCGAACAACCTGGATTGGAAAATCGATACCCTAGTGATATGCGACTAGATAATCGATAATCTCGCATGCAGCATTCTGGATTCAAAATTCTGTCTGTTTCACCCAACCTTTCGATCATTCGAGGTTCATGTGTTTTTGAGTAGGTGTCAATAGTAACTTTCAATGTTGTACACTAATAATTTGTAAGTGTACTTCAATTCATACTATCACAGTAAAGAAAACTATCCAAACTTGTTGAACAAGGTTCTAAGTAACGTTAGAACCATGCAAAGTGAAATATAGTGTCCTTGCTCTTCAAACAAGATTCTACCTTCACAAGTTGGTATGTTCTAGAATCCAAAATATATATCCAATTTATGAAATGCTTCGTTCAGAATGAAGAACAAAAATAATATACATTAGATCAAACCATAAATTCAGCATTTTTTGTAGAGATAATGCAAAATTGACATTGTAATGTTTGGAACCCCATATTACGAAATAAGGTAACGTTCAGTTAGAACCTTGTCAAACCAAACTGACGATTTAGCAAAACAGATTTTCAATTTTCTTTAAAATCAAAATTACGTATTCACTGCTTTCTAAGAATTATTTAAGAAGATTTGGATACCCTTAAAGTATGAGAATATGACTGGCGCGTTCAGTTTCTATAATTTGGCCGTAATAAAACGCGGACGAAAACACCCGTTAACAGTAGTTGATGACAGGGGAATAAACATAAGATGATTTCCTGCTTCGTTTTAATGTATCACGACTCATGTTTAAACGAGTTCCTACCATTTATATTTCCTCCCTTATGCCATCAGTTCCTTCAAGACCCGATTCAGCAAAAACCCCTCTCTAGTTTTTTCTTCAACCCCACACATAAATTTTGCTACGTTAGGGGTTGATAAAGATGAAGTTGAGGGTTGATAAGATCTTAAACAACAGATAGAGCTGTTGTTTAAAATTGTGCATGGTCATCCTAATTAAATTAAATGTAGCGTGTCAAAAAAATGGCATCACCTGTGACATCTCGTTTTATTTCCAATATACAATACTTTTTGTGGGTTGATAGATCCTGTAAATGTTCTCTAAGAGAATCCTCATAGTTGTTATTACCAAAAGGAAAACAAAAATTCTATCAAAACCAGCACGGTGCTAAAACAATTTTAGTCTACTGACATTGCATACGTGCGTGCTATGTCATAATTTTCCTAAGGCTTTGTCGCTTGGGGTGGGTGACGCGCGTGTTGTTGGTTGCGGCGGTGGGGGTTGGGGTGGGGGTTTTGGATGGGGGTAATCCCCTAGCTCTCAGCCCTCAGGTAGGTCCACGAGTGTACACGACAACCCCACCACTGCAAATTACAGAATACAAGCCACATCATCACCCTGCGTTTCATAAGAGAAACTTTGCCGAGCAAAAAATCCAAGCAAACTGAACTTATTTATAAAAAGCACCAGCTTTTGAGTTTTACTACAAAATAGTTAATTCACAGAAACAGTAAGTCTGTAGAACTTTTTTTTAACTGTTCATATTTTTTAATTTGATATGTTCCATGCTGGACTTAATCCTTTCAGAGTGTACATAATAAGTTGGTGTTCTGTAGTAAATTGAAATCGTATAAAATTGATAAACGATGAAATCTGACCTTAATGCTTGCCAACATTTGAGCCTAGATAGGTTAAAAATATCACACCATTGAATGGGTACTGGGCCATTCAAAACGATACAAAATAACAAATGTAATTAGGATTTGTATTCATCCAAATCTAACATTAGACTCGCAGGCACATACCGTTGTGTAATCTTTACATTAATTTCAGTGATATTAATCCACGCTTTTTATAAAACGCCATGCTGAGAAAAAAATTGAATGGTTCAAGACAAGGCTCGGCCGCAGCATTTCCAACAGAAATGAGATTGAAGCTGTACGGTCTCTAGTTGATTAATTACTTCCGTTGGCCGGTAATTTTGCATTTATACTTTCTTAGGGGTGTTTTTTGTCAGAACTTTATATTGTGCGTGAAAATGATTTATGAATTCTACCCACATTAGAAATTTTGTCAACACGGCAAACTTCTGTCGTCAAATTTCTTCAAATGGAAAGTATATAGTTGAATAAGTTTTTGAATCATAATAACAAGGCCAAAGGTCCCTAACTTGTTGGTCGAACATCCCAAAAGTATGTGATTATGAAATCAACTTCTATACCAAACAAGTTTGAAACTTGAAAACGGCGAGAAGGATCAGAGAAACGTCAAATTATCACACGAATCGGAGTGAAGATTTGACTAAGTATTATAGGATATAATTCATGGAAAAATGAAAATTTCGCACTAACATCAGATTGCAAATTTGCTTCTTATTAACTTGATGGGCTGTCAACAAAATCCAATGGCAAACTTATTGATTTCAACCAAGTCTAATGAAATCATAGCTTTACTTTTGCGAGTCGTAATGCACACGTTCGGATAACATCTTAGTGCCTAGTAAAAGCGGTTAATAATTTGGAAACATGTGCCATTTATCGTTTATAAGATAATAAATAAAAATTAATTTAATTTATAAAAATTTATTTTTCCAAATAATCTTACTAATATATATTTATGTTTAAAATGTAAAAAAAAGTAAAGACCCACTAAGGCCCACTGTGTGTGGATAATATAACAAAAAAGTACTAATAAAACAAGAATTGATATATAGATTTTTTTAATAAAATATACCTGTAAAATACAACATCAAGCATGTTTTAATGCAAATTTTAAAGTTAATGTTATATTAATGTGAGAAAGTGAAAAATAAATTTCAATGATTTAATTTATTTTAACACAATATCGAAGTTATGGTAATACTATGGTGAAAAGAATTACATGTCATTTAAGTTTATAAAGAACTTATAGGAATAGTGTTTCAACTTCAACACTAATCCCAGTGAAAGCTCGTACGGACGTCATCGACGTTCCTTCTTTTACTTCTCACACGTTTTGTTTGAAACGTTTGAACAGAAAACTTCACTGTTCAAAATAAGACGAAAATTACTGTCTGCGGTACGCTGGGGAGATCACCTATGTATTATCTATTATAAACAAACTAAAAGTACCGGCTACCGTCTTGGGTTTGATTTGTATACAAATCTACATGTTTATTCTGAGATCGGTGAAATTTTGCGCATTTGACCTTCAAACCAAGAAAAAGGTAACTGAATACTTGAGATTTCACAAAACTACCTCCCACCCCCTTTTCCAACCCCTTAAAGCAAAAATTTGATGTTATTTGATGAATTTTTGAACATTTAAATTACAAAATTAGAGTATTTAAAATAAATTTGCATGAATCCCGGGACACATTTATTTTATATATGTAAAGGTAGTATCCTGGTATGGCATGTGGCTTTGTTTTTTTTTATGCAAATCTTCAGTTTTATTCCGCGATGTATGAAACTTTGCACACATGACCTTCAAAACAAGAGGAAGATAACTGTTTGAAAAATAATATTACTAAGATTTCCAAAAACTACCCCCATCTCTTATTCACTTTAAACGTGTGCTTTAGAGTTATTTGTAATGGCTTAATAAATGCACCAAGGAAACCACCCCATCCTATAACTCAGCAAATGATTGAATATTGCACAAGTGAAAAGTAAATCATTTTTATTTTGTCAATATTAATTCTATAAAATATGTACGTGGTTTCTTTTAATAGAGCAATAGAACGGCTGATACAGTACGCTGACATATTTTTTATTTTTATATTAACTCCACACAGGAGGCCCTGAAGAAAATAATTTCCCTTAGGGCCTATGTCATCTTTGGGGATGCGGTGTGGAGGGTCTTTTGGTGGAGAGGAAGGAGTGAACATGGGTCTTGAAGAGTCCTAAGTGGTAGGAGGGAGGAAACACAGAGGCCGGCAGTTCGTTCCACAGCCAAGCTGTTGAACCTAAGAACGAATTGTAGAAGCGACCCGTTCTCATGTGACAAATGTCAACCGTGTACAAATGTTGGGCGCGCGTTTGGCATGTATCCTGACTACGCACCGGTGCCGAAGGGATCAATGACGCTAGTTCCTCAGAGCATTTTCCACTGTAATACCTATAGAACAAGGACAGCATACCTACCTGACGCCTGTGCTCTAAATATTGCAGACTGTTTGTTAAGATTGGGGAATCTATCAAACGGACCGCCCGTTTCTGCACAGAGTCAAGGGTTTTTTTCAGGTATTTTGTGGCTCCGGACCAGAGATGGCTGCCAAATTCGAAAAACAGAAGGGCGCACTTGCGATTTGAACAGGGTCAGCAGTTGTGTACTATTAAAGTATCTGCGGGCCCTGTACAGTACGCCCAGCTTCTGAGAGGCCAAATTTACTCTGGCTTCGATGGAGCCCTCGTACCTGAGCTGGTCACTTATAGTTACACCAAGCATATCAATGGAAGGCCTGTTCGGAAGATTGCTTCCGTTGAAGGAGACTAGATTATCATTTGGATCCCTTTTAGACGTAATCAGACAGGATTGGGTCTTTGAAACATTAAATTCGACGAGATTATTTTTACCCCAGGAGGAAATACTCTCGAGATAACCGTCCATTCTCTGCTCCAAAGCCCTTCAAGCCGTTGGAGTTTGTGTGTCCTTTGGGGGCCTGTCAAATAAAAAGTTATCATGAACCGTACTGTCATCCGCGTAACAATGAATCGGTGCACATGTCAAAAAGTCATTGATGTGGAACAAATACAAAGTCGGAGACAGAACCGATCCCTGTGGGACGCCAGCATTTATAGAGTGCGAGGAAGAGGTGAAACCGTGAGCAACCGCCTGAATCGACCTGTCCCTTAAAAAGTCAGCAATCCACGTACACAGGGATGCGGGAAGTCCGTAAGAAGGCAATTTGTTGACAAGTCCTCGGTACTAGACCCGGTCAAAGGCCTTGGATATGTCTAGTGCGACCGTTTGGGTCTCACCATGACGTTTCAGGCACCGCTCCCAAACATGCGTCACATACGCGAGAAGATCACCGCACGAGCGGCTCGGCGAGCGATAATAATCATAAAGGTGTGTTTAACGAAAACAATTTTTCGTAACTTTTTTGTAAACATTTTTTTTGACACCTCACAAGATTGCCCCTGTATATACAGTGTAAAGGCAGGAGAGCTATGTCGCCTTTCAGTTGGACAGCGTTGTGAGACTGGTTAAGGTAGGGACTGTAGGAAGGGATTTATTAATGTGAATCTTAAAGAGGCCCGGATTATACGAAGCACGGAAACACAAAAGCGAGTTAAAATATCGGCCCGTTCTCATGAAACCAACATCATCTCTAAACTGGTGTTCCGCTAGTGGCCTTCGAGTTTCACACATGTGCACCGGTGCACCGGGAATCAATAATGCTAGCTCCTTAGAGTAGGCTTCATTAAAATACCCACAGAACAGACTCAGAATGTCCATTTTGGGTCTCTGCATTAGACATGGCAATCGGACTGATAACAATTGATTGTCAATCAGACAGAATTAAGTCATATTTATTTTTCGGAATAACTTTATTGAGTAAAACCTCAAATTGTAATATTTAAATATTGAAGACAATATTAGTGATTTTTAAACGAAAATCTGAAACAGAAAAATCAGAAAAGGAAACGGTCACATCTGGGACTCGAACCCAGGACCCTTGTCTTTCCGGGACAATGCTCTACCAACTGCGCTAATGGGACCCTATTCCCCTCGGTCACTTTTAACTGTATCATACTTCGAATAAGAACTACCAACATTGTCTTCATTTTTTCACCGCACATTTTTATTGGCAACTATCTTTATGTATGATCGCAAGATTCAACCCGAACTAAATGCAATCCAGACAGCGTCTTTTTTTTTAGATAAACCTATCTTATTTTTTATTTTTAATGTGCGACATCTGTTGACTTTTCTGCAAGTCTAGAATGAATATTTATTTTTCGGAATAACTTTATTGAGTAAAACCTCAAATTGTAATATTTAAATATTGAAGACAATATTAGTGATTTTTAAACGAAAATCTGAAACAGAAAAATCAGAAAAGGAAACGGTCACATCTGGGACTCGAACCCAGGACCCTTGTCTTTCCGGGACAATGTTCTACCAACTGCGCTAATGGGACCCTATTCCCCTCGGTCACTTTTAAATGTATGATACAGGTCACTTTTAAATGTATGATACAGTTAAAAGTGACCGAGGGGAATAGGGTCCCATTAGCGCAGTTGGTAGAACATTGTCCCGGAAAGACAAGGGTCCTGGGTTCGAGTCCCAGATGTGACCGTTTCCTTTTCTGATTTTTCTGTTTCAGATTTTCGTTTAAAAATCACTAATATTGTCTTCAATATTTAGAATTAAGTCAGTTTATCAAGTATTGTGGGGTTCCAGCCCAGAGGTGGGTCCCAAATTCAATTGTTTGAGTGAACTCGAAATTTGTATAAGGTTAGCAGCTGGATACAATTGATGAATCTGCTAGCCCTTGAAAAGACGCCCAGTTTTTTGTAAATCTGCTAGCCCCATACAAGACGCCTAGTTTGTTGTAAATCTACTAGCCCCATACAAGACGCCCAGTTTGTCGTAAATCTGCTAGCCCCATACAAGACGCCTAGTTTGTTGTAAATCTGCTATACCCATACAAGACGCCCAGTTTGTCGTAAATCTGCTAGCCCCATACAAGACGCCTAGTTTGTTGTAAATCTGCTAGCCCCATACAAGACGCCTAGTTTGTTGTAAATCTACTAGCCCCATACAAGACGCCCAGTTTGTCGTAAATCTGCTAGCCCCATACAAGACGCCTAGTTTGTTGTAAATCTACTAGCCCCATACAAGACGCCCAGTTTGTTGTAAATCTGCTAGCCCCATACAAGACGCCTAGTTTGTTGTAAATCTACTAGCCCCATACAAGACGCCCAGTTTGTCGTAAATCTGCTAGCCCCATACAAGACGCCTAGTTTGTTGTAAATCTGCTAGCCCCATACAAGACGCCCAGTTTATCGTAAATCTGCTAGCCCCATACAAGACGCCTAGTTTGTTGTAAATCTACTAGCCCCATACAAGACGCTCAGTTTGTTGTAAATGAAAAAAAATCTCAACCTTTTTTGGTATGTTTTTAACCCCTTCGTAGTAACGCGGTACGATCTGGGAATAACGGCGTATAATAGAATAGGTACTTAGACTAGCTACAGACTTCTGAATAATTGGTATTAACTTATTATTATTCGCGATACTTAATCAATGTCTGGAATAATGTACGCATTTAAAACATGGCGTTGTTTAACGAAACGCTTCGTGGTTGCGGAATCACCTGTAATAATTCCAGGCGCTCTTAATATCATACAAGTCACACCGAGTCATTAATCTTTGGTTTTCTCCAGAAGCCGTTAGTTAATTCTGGCGGAAAATTTGACAAACAGTGTGTTATTAATTAAATATAATATTTAGCTCCCTTACCACCCCTGCCGCCACTGCCGCCGCTGCCGCCGCCGTCGCCGCTCGCTAAATTGCTGTATATATTGTTCAGTAAATTATCAACAGCACCTAGTGCTCATTAATACTAAACGCAGCTTAAGACAAAACCTGTCTCCTTAAATTAAAATAAGGCGTTCGTAGAATGTACGTGTATGTCTATAGTTCTTACGCATTCAATTCAACGATTATCACAAAAAATATGCGTAGTGTAAGGTTTAAGAAATCGTGGGCTTTAGATTTAAACTATTGAATAGACGCATGACTAATTTTGTTGAAATTCGTAGCAATAATTTAAAAACTAGTATGAAAGGCGTCCAATTCATCTAATGGAAGTCTGCGTGGTTATTTTTTTTTTTGAGGAGAAGAAGGAGAGGAAAAAGAAAAAGATCTGGGAAGGAAAAATGTATAAGTGATAGGTAGGAATCGAGTAGAATAGAATAGTGTATCCAGGAGTGACTGACGTTTGAATTGATGGGTCGAGAGAGTCCTGCTGGAAATAAAACATGTCCCTCAATGAGTCTCTCTAAATCTGGACCGCCTCACAGTAAGTGGGCAGACCTAGACAATACTCACCCCATGTATCCGGGCACCCCTTTTAAGTCATCGAACCACTTTGAGTGACTTATGGCAGAGGTGTTGGTTATCCAATAAATGATTCTCGGGGCGGTGGTACCCTTATCCTAAAACCGGTACACTTAAATTGTTACCTGTATTACTATACCCTCATATAAGCAGCTCTCACAATGTTGGATTCTGTTACAAAACTCATTTCATTGGGCACTATCATATGATAATGTTTTTAACGATTGTTTATTAACTGTTGATGTATGGTCACACGGCGAGAGCTCTACCTTTGGCTTTAAAGGCTATCTTTCAATTTATAAATACGCGTAAAGTCAGGTCAAAATAAATTTAATAATACCTTGTTTGGCTTCCCACTGGATCGGGAAGCCTCGCGCACTCTGGCCCTAATATTTAATTTGACTCTCCCATTCTATAAAAGTCGCCCTTTCTAAGGATTTCAGTTGGTCCATCCTACTGCAATGCAGTAAATCAAGGTACAAATAATGCCAGGTATAATAACGTATTAGTGAACTTTTTTATACCATGTCGTCTATCGAAGTGCATATTAAATATTCAGAGCTTTAATATGGAAAATATAATGAGATGAAAAATAACGAAACGTTTTCTAAAAATTGCAATTATTTTATAACTATTCATCAATTTACAATTTCCTGAAGTGCAAAAAACTTGTCTCCTTTACCGAAAATTACAACCCCAAATTCATAGCTTCACATATATTTCTCAGAGTTCATTGTGGCAGAAAATAATAAATTATTAAACTTTTATATTTTATATAACAATTGAAGTATTTGACTTCCCTAATTTTATTTATTGTTATTAAGTTTAATTTGTAGAACTCCATTTTTTTTTTTTTTTCATATACAATAATATTATTATTGGGTTTATAAAAACAGTTTATTTTTAAACAAGTTCTGCTGTGTATATCAAACTGTCTGACAGTTTGATAATGCCTTTAGAGGGCGAAACAGCTGTCACGCGTAATAATAATTACACAGCAGAACTTGTTTAAAAATAAACTGTTTTTATAAACCCAATAATAATCCCTAATTTTAAGTTCTACACTGGGAATAAGTTGGAATTAAAAAAAGTTCAATATCATATCGTTTACATTTATTAAATTAAATAGTGACAATTTATTCCATTCTGACATTTACAAAATAATTGCACTAATTGCCCCAAATTTTATACAGGTATGGCTACGAAATATATTTTCATAATGTCGAATCATGAATTAATTGTTTTACGCGAAATGTCAAAACACGAAGTTAATGCCTATTTTATTAATATCATCACCACGGTTGTGGAGTAGTGAATTCTTCCATCTCAGATATCGCGAAGGGAATTACTTTTTAAAAACATTTCAATATTCTCAAATATTCGCAAGAAAAAATAACCTATATAAGTACCTAAGATTAGAGATTTTCACGGCCTAAAAGTATTATGGTGATGCCGTGTTGCGCCACCTCCTTCTTTAGTGTGCACATATGCTCTGATGATGGACTCTGTAATGCTGTCCGAAACGTTGGCTAAAGAAGGAGATAGCGCAAATCGGCATTATACCCCAAAAATAAATCTGAATAAAATATCTTATAAAATAGATCTGAATTTCATTACTTTCCAAAAATCTTTTCTTTAAGAATTTACTGAAAACCAAATTTAATAACGTTGTTATTACGTTATGCATATATTTGAATTTGTATTGTAGCTGTTTCGGCGTTCAATGCCATTATCTCTAATGTTTATCCCTTCCTTTTCTCTTGTATCTATAGTCCCATTGGTTCTTAGCAATGGATCTATTTTACTGTGTTAAGAAAAATATGGTGAAATAAAAGAGTATTTATTTTTCGGAATAACTTTATTGAGTAAAACCTCAAATTGTAATATTTAATTATTGAAGACAATATTAGCGATTTCTAAACGAAAATCTGAAACAGAAACATCAGAAAAGGATACGGTCATGTCTAGGACTCGACTTTAATTAGGTAAATTTATTTCAATATTTTTTATACATTTTTCAATATTTTATGTAACCATGTATGTATAAAAAAAAAATTAAATAATAAAAAAACTCAGGACCGAAACGGGTCTTCCAAGAAAGACAAGGGTCCTGGGTTCGAGTCCTAGATGTGACCGTATCCTGTTCTGGTTTTTCTGTTTCAGATTTTCGCTAAGAAATCGCTTATATTGTCTTCAATAATTAAATAAAAGAGTCTCCGTAACTTATCCCACTTGTGTATAAACGTGGAATTATTTAGAAATCTTGCAGACGCCGAGAAGCGCCTTGCTTGAGGTTTCCGATGGCTCTAAGGCTGTAATATCTTCACCCCTCGAAGTCGCTCGCAGTGTTATTGAATTAGCGAACAAAACGCAAAGCCTTTGACTTCTACCATGCCTAGCGTCTAACGCCTAGTGCCTAGACTGTCTAGTGCCTAGCCATCGCATGGGCCGGGCGTGGGAAGCTCACGTTTTCTCTTATAATGAGAACCTATCAAATAATCACACAAATAATCCTTTCAAAGGCAAGAAATAAATCTTTCTGAAGTGCAAAACCTGTTCTTATAGTTAGGTATGTAGTTTGCAGTGTGTTTTAGACTCACAAACTGTTTTAGTTTTAACTGACGAACCTAAGAAATGTCAGCATTAAAAAAACGTAGTGTTTTATCTGAAATGTTTTAGGCCGACGTCATTATTTTCACAATTTCTACATACAAATTGACGCACACAATTAGTAAAAAAACGGGATATTATAATTGTTGGATTTATAAAGCTGAAAGTTTTATGTGACAAAACATCAGAACATAGACAGAACATTATCAAGAAAAAAATATTCACAAAATATACTAGCTTATAGGTAGGTACTGTATCGCTTGTCACCAAAGATATCAGAAAACCTTGTCACATTCCTGGCACATCGATTTGAAATTACAATAAAATTCAAAATAAATCCATGCCCATTGAAACATAGTTAAAATCACAACCGAAATAAGCATGTTTGATAATATTTTGTTAAGGGTGATGAAATTACTACGAAAACAGGTACCAACTTCTAGTCAAATAATATTTTGAATCCTATTAATCCAACAATTCAATAGGCAATAATTATTTCTTGGGCGCATTCTAAAAGCAGACTTTTCCTGCCAATATACATATATATTGGCAGGCATATATATATATATATATGCCTGCCAATAATAAATATATTATTTAATAACCTATATAGGTCAGTTTATGCATCTCACACAATAAATTTTAGCTTCATGACTCATATTGTATTTATGAATTAATGTCTACCCAAGATACCATAAATAGAACCTTTAAGTTAGACCTCAAGTCAAACCGAATACCTTAGGAAAAATATTAAACGTATATTGAAAATATTATTTACACAGCTAAATCTCAATCAATAATAATTCATACACTAGGTCCCGTGGACAGTTGTGGATGTTATTTATAACCAGGAAAAACCTGTTATTTCGACTGTCTGTCAATCGTTTTGTCATCGTAATAACATTTCAATCAATATCCATTGTAACTAACAACAAAAAATTAAAATCTAAAAATGTTCTTTGCGAATTTGCGGTGAAATTAGATACATCAATGCCGGTCGGTAACTAAACTAATTAATAATGAAACAACGCTCAGGCCCATTGGTGACGTAGTAATTTTTTTTTGTGTTTCTTTACCCAATAATAATAATTGCATTGAACAAACTCAAAATGAATATTAAGACATAATATAGTCAAATAGTGTTCAATTTATGCAGTTAGTATGTCTAGAAAGCTATTTGCGTGTAGATCTTGCCTACGGTGTATTTGAAGATTACAGATTCCTAATTGAATCCGCCTACACTTTTCTTAAAATGATGGCAATGAAGTAATTATTGTTTTATGCACATAATAAAGCACGAAACCTTAATACCGCAATAAAATTTGAACATTATCTTCCACTTATTTATGATCTCATTTTCGGGATAAACTTTGATGCATTTACTATTCAACGTCATCTTACCAACAACCGCCATCTACATCTGAAGCCCTGGGATTCACTCTTTACACAATGGCATTAATTGCTGGAGACTATTTTGTCTCCGCCCACACCGCCCTCGTGATGTGTGCCCACTTCTCCAGATACACTGAGGTGAACTAACATAGGCTGCACGGGGAAAGCGATTGACAACAATTAAGGTAAATAAACATAAAGACTATAAACATAAACTCTATCTGTATGATACTCAAAAAAAGTCCCTCGTCACCACATAAAAGCGCTGTGCCCGGAGTAAAATAGAAAATATGAAGAATATTTTATTTATTGTTTTTGTGTTTAATTCGTAGAACTCCATTTAATTTTTTTTATAAATTTAATTTAGATTAAATTTGATAATATTATTATTAAGTTCTGCAAGTGTTTTAGTTTTTTTATTATTGTGACAGCTGTTTCGGCTTACAAGGCCATTTTCAAACTGTGGTTAGTCCACAATACCCCACTTAACAACAAGGGTCCTAAACCATTGCATATAGAAAAAAAGGGCATTAGATTAAATTTACTTGAACAATTAGAAATCAATAAACGAACGAATGACCCAAATTTAACACTAATTAATAAAGTACGGAAAATAATTTACTCACCACTTCTCAGTATTTTCACAAAACCCAAGCAGTATAATGCACCCAAATAATTCATAGCAATAAAGTCATTAGTAAATAATTAAGAACCCATTACCATTTACTGAGGGGAAAACATAGATTGGTTTAACCAACAATAGATCATGTCATCGGTGTAACCAGTAATAAATCAATGTATGCACCTTCAAAATTTACATTTGAAATAGTATAAATACGTCGTCTCAATGTGGACTATCCACAGTTTGAAAATGGCCTTTTAAGCCAAAACAGCTGTCACAATAATAAAAAACTAAAACACTTGCAGAACTTAATAATATTATCAAATTTAATCTAAATTAAATTTATAAAAAAAATATATATATATATATATGAAGAACTCTATTAAAAATCACCATTTCCCGCTCACAGAGTCCCAATGATTGTGATTCCTGCAAAGAAAAAAAATAGAAAACCAGCTTGATGAAACATGTAATATTCATTATATTTTAATAGATAATTAAAATAATTTATTTAATAATCGCAAATTCTAGTTTGTAAATAATTTGTATACACCACCATTTCATGAAAATAATCGACATTTTTCGAACCAATGGCTTCTTCGTCAGTAAAAACGAAAAATAATAATAACATATGTTTCAAATTTTTGTATGAGAGGCGCTAATATTGTCTTAAATGATTAAACTTATAACATTAATAAAGGAAAAAATAATAACGAAAAGAAAACATAACGTCAATGTGTTGAGTTTTCTATTGAAAACGGTTTAATTTTGATGAATAATTACCGTCGTGAAATAAACACGTTCGCCCACGCTGACGGATCTAATAATACATAAAATATTAGCATAAAGCTTAATTGTATTCACTCCGTTAAATAGCATTTTTGAAATATTGACAAGATTTCATTTTCCTTTATTCATTTATTTCTATACTACCCTTATAGTTTAAAAATTAAACATCCCTATTTCACTTATGAAATGAAATTGAATTCTACATCAAATATAGATGATTAGAAGAGAACGGTTACGTAATGAAATATGAATACAGTTAAATTTCATAGCGCAATAGGGATTTTTAATTATTTAAACTATAAGGGTAGTAACATTGAATCTTTTCAATATTTAGAAAATGCTATTTAAGGGAGAGTGAATACAATTACATCAATCATACAATCTACTTGCATGCTCATCAGATCTGATTAAAGATCGTCACGATCAATATTGCTATTTTTCATGATTTCTGCTATGATGATGGTATATTTTCCTCAATATTCGAAACCTTTAATCAAGAAACCAAAAAGTAAAACAACATGAAAAGTAAGTAAATAAAAATGTTTTAAAAATAATAATTTCGAGCACATTCGTTATGACATGACGTGTCGAATCTAGCACGTGTTATTTTACCCGCTGCTTCCTGAAACCCTTCATATGAAACTCTTACACTTTGTCCTGGTTTGTTTGCTTACAAACAGTGGCGACGCGTGTTTACGCAATGCTTTTAATGGTGACTCCGACTCGACTGGAGCACATGCGTCACTAACGACGCTCTGGTCTAACAAACGCATCTCTCCGGGATATGTTTTATATTCTACTATTCATCTCCTCCCGGAACTCCCACACCGCACGGTTCTCTGTTGCTCTACAAGCCTTTGCGGGTTAGGTTTAATTGTCTGAAGCTATTTTAATACACCTGCCGCTGGGGACGGGATTGAAACCTGGCTCTAGGGGAAGGGTGGAGGGTTGCAGACCTTTATTATTCATTGTTTCTCTTTCTTCAGAAGATAAAATAAAAATCTTTTAGAAAGTTTATGGATATTCTAATTTCAGAGCAGTTAAATATGCATGGTAAATTATCAGAAGAAGGCGGTGTTTATTTTTTTATTTTTAAGGCGTGGGTTTCAATTGCAAAAGAAGAAAATCCTTTCATTTATTCAAAATATCTATTTTTAACTGTTTTCGGGATTGTATTTCCAAACTAATTACTTTTAGAAGTTGTATTGTAAGTCCTGTGAAATTTAAAAAAAAAATAACTTGCAGTCTTTGTTTTTTTTCCACGCACGAAATGAAACCTAAATTTTTGAACTCAAAGTCATATAGTTCAGTGCAGTCCATGAAACTATGAGTGTTTTTACAACAAAATAAAACGCAGTTTATGGTTTTAGTATGACAACCACAACAGGGGTTGTCAAAATTTCTAAATAAGAAAATTTTAAATGTATTATTTAAGAAACTTTATAGTACTGTTATTTTTTTCACAAAGTTTATAAACGCATAACTTTAATTTGTAGATATTATTCCTTGTTTAGTATACCTACAACACACAACAGAAACCATACACCCAGTAGTGGGTGATGATCTCACTCCCTCATGCTATTACGGAAGTGTGCGTGATGGTAAGGTAACAAATGTTCATACATGCGGAACTTCAGCTGTCCAGGTCCCGCCCGTTGATAAATGAAGTGGTTTTATGTAATATTAACTATATTGTGATAACACATTAAAAGTGTAAGCCATGGGTTTAAATTGCAATAAAATGTATGAATAAATGGACAAATTTGCATTGAAATTTTAAAATGAGGGGATAACTGAGTAACTCTCATATTAAGTTTTTTATTGATTTGCTGATCATTAAAGCCCTTCCTCAATTACTTAAAAGATTTATGTTTGCCTTTTAAGGCGGGATTGGCAGCCACGTGAGTTTCATTTATATTATTTTGTAGTAAAACTTACCGCCAAAGGAATTATTATGCTTTCGCTTTACTTTCCGTTCGCCGACGAATATTGGCAACCATTTCCCAGGGAAATTCTCTCAAATGCCAATAACGTATGATTTATGAGCTATTTTCTTGCATAACTTACAAACGTAATTTGTACTCACAAATTAGAGAAACAAATTTACGTGAGTTTTTAATTAATGTGGAAATATTGTTAATTACTTAATGACTTTTAAAACGAGTTAAAAAGTTTTCTGCAAATGATGAATGTTAATTTTAAGCTTAGCCTGCGAAAAAATGTATTCACCTCAGTACTCCTTTAGCAACTTTCTTGTTACATGCTTTTATAAAGCACATACATATTATTTGTTAGAAGGCACCTATTAAATCGATGACCAAGAGCAAATTTCAGAGAGAAAATCTTCTCAGAATCACACTAGTTAAAACCACAATTCAGAATTTAAAACGTCGCTCGAATAGTCAGGTGCTTTTCCACCTTCTTTTCCCACATCTCCTTCCCCTCTCCAGTACTTTCATCCTCACAACACACTCCATTTGGAGATGCCATAGTCTCACTGGTTCCAGACGGTTGGAAATATTTAGGCCCCTCTAAGGTATTCAAATAAAAAAATAATAAAAAAGTTACAAATCCAATAAATATGACATCTCTAAATCACACCCTTTCAAATGCCATATCGAAATATTAAAATAAAATAGTTCAATAGATACAAACACTTGGAACTTCAGTTCTTTTTCTCCGAAAAATTGTTTAGTTTTTTATGCTCCAATCATCATATTGATGAAAATAATACTAAAATGGAATTGCGTCATGTAAATGAATAGTATTAAAATGGAATTTCTTCAGGTATTAAAGGCTTCAAAATTAATAAACTAGCTCAGACCCTTGTTAGATCACGAATTATAATTCGTTAGTAGATAATTATCTTAGTGAATCTAGTAGGTAAATAATACTTTCTTGAAAATATAAAAAGCGCAGACCCATGAAAACCTAATAAGGTGTGTTTTATTTTTTTCTTGCCGGCTAGGTAAATGCAACATTATGTACATAACATAACTAGTAGGTAAATAATACTTTCTTGAAAATATAAAAAGCGCACACCCATGAAAACCTAATAAGGTGTGTTTTATTTTTTTCTTGCCGGCTAGGTAAATGCAACATTATGTACATAACATAACTAGTAGGTAAATAATACTTTCTTGAAAATATAAAAAGCGCAGACCCTTGAAAACCTAATAAGGTGTGTTTTATTTTTTTCTTGCCGGCTAGGTAAATGCAACATTATCTACATAACGCAAAAAATATTTCTCTTTACAATGAAGAATATAATAAACCACATAAAACAATTAAAATTCAATTTCAAAAAATTATCGGCCGTTGGGGTGCTTTGAATTTGTCGGTTGATTTCAATTCAGCATTTCATGTTATTACAGTTATATACATAAACCAGTATTTTTAATTCACCCTTAGCTTACAAGCAAAAATATCACACAATTGTCTCAAATAAAAGCTAAATCTTGCATTATCGGGAATAGGGTATGTTCAGGATCTTGACTTCACTCTCCTGACAGAGCAATCCGGCGTGGTGAGTCACCAGATTCCAAGGAAGTATGACTGGAGTAACTCTTCAATAATAACTCCAGCTCTCGAATAATGGTCTTTATTTTAACAATAAAAAAGACCCGTAGGGCAGCTCATGTAAGGTGAGCCCAATATTGCTATCTCTCTCCGCGGTTTTATTAACCACATGTAAGTGAAAACCTGGCAGCTCCGCCGTTTTGCCAAAACGACCGCCCAAGACGGATGGTAACAAGAGAAGAAAAATTAAATCCGTGGCAATACGAAATTGCCCCGGCAATCGCTAACACAAAATAAATGTTGCCACATCATTAGGGTGACAAGCACCAATATTAATATTTCAGTACCTGAAATCTTAACATATTCCCGCCCCAAAACGAGTATTAAGGAATAGTCGTTTTTCATAAAATAATGTAGGAAGAGATTGCAACATTGGTACTCAGAATTTACCCAACAGGTTCACATACAAAAATAAACAATATTCAATACATGGATATCAAAATAATAACAAAAAACTTATAACAACGTATATAACCCTATGTCAGACTTGACATTAAAAAATAAAGTCTAATAACGTAGAAACTTCTGGTGCGCTGCACCCACTTATGAGAAAATATCTTATCACTTGGCACTGTTGAGCCTGACGGCATTTTGATTCACACATAACATCACTTTTAGTGTTGTAATTGCTTCTTAATCCAGGTTGGAGGAAGGATCCTCCATGGGAAGTAGACAGAGCTGTGTCACGGCTCTTTTGGTGACACCTCTGGCCGTCCTCAAGGAGACGACGCGGACGCGTCCGTCTTGACCAGGGTAGATCTCCGTCACTCGCGCCATCCTCCAGTACTGCGGAGGTATTTGGTTGTCTTTGATGATGACCATGTCACCAGGCTGTAAACTGCGTTGACGTCCTTCTTGCCATTTGACTCGGTTCTGCAATTCTGCTAGGTATTCCCGGCTCCATCTGTGCCAAAAAGATTGAACAACGGTAGACATCTTTTGGTAAATATTAAGCCTGTTTGTAGGCAGATGATGGATATCAAGCTCAGGCAATGCTAACAGGTTGTCGCCAATAAGGAAGTGTGAAGGAGTGAGTGCGTTTAAATCATTTGGATCTGATGATAATGGAGTCAGAGGACGGGAATTTAAACAAGCCTCAATCTGTATTAGTATGGTATTCATGCCTTCGTATGTCAAAACAGTTGACCGCATTGCCTTTTTTAAATGTAACTTAGTCATTTTAACTGCACTTTCCCAAAGTCCACCGTGATGCGGTGAGCGGGGAGGCAAGAAACTCCAGCTAATATTCTGCTGGGCTAAAAAATTATGGATTTCCTTATCAGATGCCTTCAAAAAATCAAATAGTTCAGTAAGTTCCCTATAACTACCTGTAAAGTTAGTTCCATTATCACTAAAGAGTCGTGAGGGTTTACCCCTCCTAGCTATAAATTTTTTCAATGCATTCATAAATGCCATTGAAGTTAAATTAGTCACTAATTCTAGGTGAATTGCCTTCGTTGAAAAACAAATAAATAAACATATGTAAGATTTTACACTCTTGGCATTTCTGGTTAAACCAGACTTAATTAAAATTGGACCTGCATAATCTATGCCGGTTACATAAAATGGTCTTTGGATTCGGAATCGGTCAGCAGGAAGGTCGCCCATGAGCTGGCGACACTCGCGCGGACGGACTCGGAAACATACAATACATTTATGCAGTGCTCGCTTCACTGCGTTTTTACCAAATATTGGCCAAAACCGTAAACGCAGTAATGCGAGCAGAGCATTACATCCTAAATGCAAATTCTCATAATGCAGATGGGTTATTATTAGGTCAGTCAACTTATGATTTTGTGGTAACAAAATTGGATGTTTTTGAGAGACCGAGGTAATATCAGATTGTGATAGTCGACCTCCAAAACACAATAACCCATCCTTCATAAAAGGATTTAGTGCCTTTACCTTGCTCTGCCTAGATACAAATCTTCCATCACTCAAAGAGGCTATTTCATCACGAAATGCGAATCGCTGAGCGTTCAAAATCAATACATGCATGGCATGTTCCAGTTCGATTACAGAAAGCTCGTCGACCCGCATCGGTTTTCGTTTAGAACAGTTATGTATGAAACGTAACATATAAGCAACTACGCGCCTCAGTCGTCTTAATGAAGAATAATTATTAAATATTTCCCAATCGACAGGACTACTAGTAACCAAAACTATCCTCGCCGTTTCTGGCAACTCCGTGGGAGTATCAAATGTAGAACGTGGCCACTTATCCTCGTCGGACGTGAGCCATGGTGGTCCTGACCACCATAATGAAGATGATTTCAACTGCTGAGATGTTATTCCTCTGGAAATTATGTCAGCTGGGTTTTCAGTTGAACAAATGTGACGCCATATAGCGCCATCACCTTCACGTTGTATTTCTGATACGCGGTTAGCAACAAAAGTAGTCCAACGATACGGTTCTCCTGCAATCCAAGCCAATGTTATTGACGAATCACACCACAAAGTGGTGTCAACTGTTACTTGGAGAGCTGCCGTCACCCGCTTCATTAATTTAACTAATAATTGTGCTCCACATAACTCAAGACGTGGTAACGATAAATTTTTTAGTGGGGCTACACGAGATTTAGCGCATATTAACTGTGATTGGTGAATGCCGTGTTCATCGGTAGATCTTAAATACAGACAAGCGCCATATGCTACTTGAGATGCATCGCAAAAACCGTGTAAGCTAAAAGATTTTTTATTGAAGCAGAAAATTTTCCTCGGTACCCGAATATGATTTGCTTTACTGAGACTCAGCGTGTAAGTCTGCCAGGCCAATAAAAGGTCATTGGGTAGCTCGTCATCCCAGGATGTTTTTAGCTTCCACAATCTTTGCATAATTATCTTACCGACAATGATTAATGGGCCTACCAGTCCTAAAGGGTCAAAAACTTTTGAAATTAATGATAAAACTTGACGTTTTGTTACTTCTAACTTTGAGTCTATGTTTTCTACCTGATAAGTAAACTCATCAAGTTTGGTGTCCCATATTAATCCTAGAATCTTAGCTTCATTGGATTCATTTGGCAATAATTCCAAATTATCTTTAGAATCATTAATTGAGGGTGCATTAGACCTCCATTTTCTAATCTCCATGCCTGCTGTAGCAAGCGCATTAATGATTTGGGATTTAAGCACGTGACAAGTATCAATGGAATCACTACCAGAAAGAAAATCATCTACATAAAAATTTTCCTTAAGGGATTTACTAGCTAATGGATGAGTAAATGAAACGTCATTACCTAGCTGGTGTAGACAACGTATTGCTAAATAAGGCGAAGGAGCCAAACCATATGTCACCGTGTTTAGCGTATAATGTTTCAAGCAATCCTCCGCATCCCTTTTCCATAATATACGTTGGTAATTTCTGTGTTCCGGGTTGATATTAATTTGGCGGTACATCTTTGCAATATCTGCGGTGACTGCATATTGATGTTTTCTGAAAAATACCAAGTGACAAAATATATCATTTTGAATGGTGGGCCCAATCATTAGAGCGCGATTCAAAGAAATCCCTCGAGCGGGTTTAGCCGACCCGTCAAAAACAACACGAATTTTAGTAGTTGTGCTTGCTTCTTTAAATACAGCGTGATGTGGTAAATAATAAGTAATTTCATCGCGTTTTGGAGGTTCACATTCAGTCATGTGACCTAACGCAAGATACTCATCAATAAATTCCGAGTATTGTTCCTTTAAACTAGGTTGTCTTAAGAATTTCCTTCCCATTGACGCTAATCTACCTTTAGCAATACTAAATGAATCTCCTAATTGAGATAGGTTAGATTTAAACGGTAAGTTGACTACAAATCTACCGTTTGCATCGCGTTTATGCGTGCCTTCGAAAATCCTTTCACATTCACTATCTTCCAGAGAGTGATGCTTACTATTTTCGGTTTCTTCAACCTTCCAAAACCTTTCTATTTGGTTCTGCAAAGAATTTAATGAAATATGACAAACTTTAACTGGCCTCGTATTATGACGACTCTGTACAGCTCCTGATATTATCCAGCCTAGCTCCGTTCGATGCAATGTAGGTTTACCCTTTCCTAACTGTATCTGATCCGTACGAAGCACTTGCCAGAAAACCTCTGCTCCGATCAGCATATCAATAGAAGCTGGCTGGTAAAACTGCGGATCAGCTAACCGGACACCGTCTGGAATGTTCAACATTTTTGGGTTAATCACGGTCTGTGGAAGATTGCAAGAAATCTCATCTAATACCAAACAAGATATTTCATCCTCGTATTGAGAACATAATGATTTAAATTTAATGTCAACTGTTTCCTTTACATGAATTAAATTATTATGCAAACCTGAAACAGGTATGTTCAATTTTGTACAATGCAAATTTAATCTCTTACAAGTATCCTTTGTAATAAAATTAGACATTGAACCTGAATCCAAAAGTGCGCGTATTTTGTGTGTTCCACCGTACGCGTCTTCTATTTTTACTATTACGGTAGATAGTAAAATTTCTCGCCCGTTCATGTCGCTATGACACGCTAAATTCACTGGTGCCTCCGACTGACCCTTGCCAGTTGAAGTACCCGCTTGTACATTATCAGTATTGATATGTAACAGAGTGTGATGTTTTCGATCACAAACACTGCATTTTTCCTTCCACCTGCACACCTTTGAAGGGTGCCCCGGTTTTAGGCAGTTATAACATAAATTGCTCTCTGAAACGAACTTTCTTCGTGCCGCTGGTGCTTTGTTAACAAATATTTTACAAGAATAAATGAAATGGCTGTCATTACACAGCATACAATTAACGTTGCTTGACGCTAACGTAACCTTGTTCGTAGAATTCCTTTCCTTAAAATTAAAAAACTTTGGTTTTGTTGCAACTGGTTCCGCTTTCTGTTGCATTCCACCATTATCACCTTGGATAGTTTCCAGGATCTGCGACCTTTGTGAAATAAAATTGCTAAACTGCTCGAACGTAGGATAAATTTTATCGCACTCCATGGATTCCCACAGGCTACGTGTGTGATTATCTAACTTTGAGGTTAGAATATGTATAATTAATGTGTCCCAATGTTCTGTTGGAAGCTTTAAATTATGTAAAGCTCTCAAATGAATGTTTGCTTGATCAATTAAATTTCGCAATTCATGATGATTCTGTCGTTTTAACGGTGTAACATTAAATAAGAAATTCAAATGTCTATTTGCAATAAGTCTGACATTTTCGTATCTTGAAATAAGCATCGTCCAGGCTGCAGTATAATTATCCCCGGTTATTTCTAGAGAACTAATCAAATCAAGTGCGTCTCCGGACACATAACTAATAAGGTAATGAAATTTCTGAACATGATTTAATTTACTGTTATCATGAATTAGGGCAATGAACGAGTTTTTAAAAGTCAACCATTTATGACTATAACCTGAAAAAATTGGTATTGATATTGGTGGTAAATTCACAGATGTATTCGGGACATTTTCAATCTTCTTAAATTTTGATAATATTTCCTGTCCTAATGCAATTAAATTAAAATATGTACCTTCAAAATTATCCCTCGCGTCATGATCTTCTGATTTATTCAATAAATCAATCTCCAGCTGAATTTTGGAGAATTCCATCAGAGAAGGTTTGATGGCATCTAATCTCGACGACAATACGCTGGGCCTAATATCATTTTCGTTGCTTAAATAGGTTTCAAATCTCGTTAATGAACCTTTCAACACCCCGCGCTGTCTAACCAACTTGTCGAGTTCCATTTTTTAGAAACGAATAACACAATAACCTGATTTAAAACTTAATACACAACTCGAAACGGCAGTTTGACGTTTTGACGTGAATAAAATAATACTATGGATTATAAAGAAACCAATCAAAATACTATGGCATGCAAGGACGAACGACTTGCAAACGCGTGGCTAGAGATGTACGTAGGCAAAGCAAAGTTATTCGGCAGAATACAACAATAAAAATTATTATCACCAACAATTTTATGCTATTTTGAAAGCATCTGATTATGAACACCCGAATATAATTCGATATAATCAATACGAAATAATGTGGCATCTACACAGATTTTTAGCTTTTTTAAATGGAATTTGAAAGGACAATGAAAGGAAGGCTACAACCTGATTTGCTGTGCATGCGAGCGTCGTGATGAGGCTCGCTTGATCAATCCAATGATGGTGATGAGGACGCCGACTGGACCACTCCCGATGATGATGAGGCCCGACTGGACCACTCCAAATAATGATCTTCCGTCTCAAATGGATCAATCCAAATAATAATCATCCGGCTCGAAGGACCAATGTTCAGGATCTTGACTTCACTCTCCTGACAGAGCAATCCGGCGTGGTGAGTCACCAGATTCCAAGGAAGTATGACTGGAGTAACTCTTCAATAATAACTCCAGCTCTCGAATAATGGTCTTTATTTTAACAATAAAAAAGACCCGTAGGGCAGCTCATGTAAGGTGAGCCCAATATTGCTATCTCTCTCCGCGGTTTTATTAACCACATGTAAGTGAAAACCTGGCAGCTCCGCCGTTTTGCCAAAACGACCGCCCAAGACGGATGGTAACAAGAGAAGAAAAATTAAATC
Source organism: Hesperophylax consimilis (assembly GCF_061612785.1). Taxonomy (NCBI): domain Eukaryota; kingdom Metazoa; phylum Arthropoda; class Insecta; order Trichoptera; family Limnephilidae; genus Hesperophylax; species Hesperophylax consimilis. The sequence continues at coordinate 1,611,831 of NC_142838.1, read as the reverse complement.
CGTGGCAATACGAAATTGCCCCGGCAATCGCTAACACAAAATAAATGTTGCCACATCATTAGGGTGACAAGCACCAATATTAATATTTCAGTACCTGAAATCTTAACAGGGTATCATGAACCCTAATTCAGTGTAACTTTGGCCAAGTACAGAACAGTACCTTCTGGTAATCGTTTTTTCATTCTAATTTAATAGAAATTAAGTGATCCATAACCACGACCCATGTTAAAGAAAGCAAATCATTCCCTTTGTGTGAAAACACTATAAAACAATCAAACAGTTTTTTGATGTTGTTTACTATTTTGAAATTCCAAAATGATTTGCCGGGTGGCAACTCGGGCCTCACTACAACGCGGGTCTCTTCAAGACCCAGGTTAACGCCTTATTTTCCAAAAAGCCACCCCACACAGCATTCCCAAAGATAACAAGGGCCTGAATTATTTTTCTCACCGCCTCCCTTATGGACCACATTTAAAGACGGTCTTGATGCTAACATGAGTATTAGGATGGAGCAGCATATTTCATTGAAGGTAATTTTTTCATAATTTTTTAACAATGCGCGCAAGTTTTTTTTAACATAATTAGAAAGTTAATTTATAATACTCTTTTAATATAACCCTTAATTACTCATATTTATGCCAAATAGTAATATAAAACACATTAAAATCATCATCCTTTTATTTTATTGAAAATGATGCCCTGTCTCCAAGTCATTCCTTATATTATATTGTAAATCAGAATTCGCCTTTACATTCCAATTCATTTATTATCTAGGGTTTTAGTAATAAAAATAAGAAATTCCAAAGTAAGCATATGACCACCCATGAAATGGGATTTCGTTTTGCCCTGTGTTTTTTAAGATTTTGTGACCAAAATTAACTAAAGGATTTGGTAAGAACACCTACAACCCAATAGTTGAAACTTACGTTTACCAAAAAGTGGTGTTACTCGAAACGACTGTGCCTATAGAATTTATCATTAAAATAATTTTCCTTATAAAAAAATAATAAATTGATGGGTAGATAGTATTGTATTGTAGTATTGTAGATACTAAAATATATATATATATATATATATATTTTTTTTTATTAAATTTTTACATGATTTTATTATTTTGAGCTAGAATCCCCTCCCCAAACACAAGAACCTTGTCTCCTTGACGAGTAAATGCTCTTATTATTTTTCTTAATAACACTGCAATATTTAATATTTGTATTTAAAAATAATAATAGCCTTTCCTAACCATAGAGACCAGGTTCTTGTATTTGGTGAGGGAGTTCTAGCTCAAAATAATAAAATCCACAGACATGTAAAAATAGAATATTAAAGTATAAGTGGACAAACAGGTCTTTAAAACACGACGGCGTAGCCGAGTGCTCGAAATAAAGCAAGTGTTTTAAAGACCAGTTATCCACGAATACTTTACGCTATTTTTTTTATTGGTACACTTTGAAAACATAAATATTGATATTTTTATTAAAAATTTGGAAATAAGAACTATTAATGAATTCGTGATGTGACATCACAATATCTTGTTGTCATGGAAATGAAAAACACAATTGACATTTAGACTTCACATTTTGTTGATTTGTTGATGTTGCCATGGTAACTTTAAAAAACGCGCGTTCCATAAAGTGCGATTTAAACACGCTAGAGCGTACTTTAAATGAGTAAAAAAGGGCACCAATAACAAAAAATATTATATTATTTTCGATGAATCGTTCGATTACAATTAGTTCCCATTTCGAAAATGTCAATCCGAGTAATTTGGTTCATTGATCCAAAGTTAGAGACAGACAACCAAAATTAGTATTTTTGAAAAAAAAAAATTCAATACAAGAATATTGTTTTGTTTTCATCAAAACAACGTTACAAAAGTTTTCGGAGAAGCCTGCCTTATTTTAAAACAATTAAACTACGCACGCTAAAAGCAATGGTAAGAAAATATTTATAAAACGTTGACAAAATTTCTTTGAAATTTAATCTCGGTCCATTTCATAAAGATAATTAGAGGCCCTGCGCACTCACTCCTCTCGCTTCTCATAAGTCGGCCCCGGGCCTATCCCACTCTAACATTCCATTTTATATTCCATCCACGCTCTCCGCCGCAGGTTATCTCTGCATTTGATACGGTGAATGTTTTTTTAATAATGTTGACAAATATATATGGCGTACACGAGTACACTCAATTTTACAAATCGCCACTTAAAAGTAAAATTACGGCCCCATTATCTGATGTTTTACTTGTATAAAAATAATTGAGGATTTATACAAGTAAATTGTTTTAACATTTTCTTCCAATAACGTAACGTAATTTTAAGAGTTCAATGCGATTTTAAATTGGATAACGTAACAACAGTTAACAAGAACTTTGCAATGGCTCCACAAATTATGTAAAATGACGCCAGTATTCATATTTAAAATGTGAATATCGACCACCACGCGGAAGAATGAGTTTTACACTTTTGATTTGTTGTGTATAATTATTCTACTGAAGTTGTACTTTTTAAATAAATGCTCACCACTGTATACTTTAATTTATTACACAAACAGAAGAGAACTCAACAAGACATAATAACAAAGTTTTTTTTTAAAGTTTAATTAACATTCCATAGTATAAACACCGTTAGAAATAAAGCTGTACATTTATTGTTGTTTATTGTTAATTTACATTAAGACATTAATTTCTCGTGAGGTTTTAACTTTTGTGGAGATAAACTGCAGTTTTGACAGACGCAATGCGAGATATTACTTTTACCTGGATTCTTTGAAAAGTACATTGCAATTAATATGACTCCGTTACTTGAACGAAGAAGATTTATAGAATAGGTTAACCATTTCCAACAATAAACAATAAAGTTAAATCATCCATTATTTAATGCTCACAGCCGGTTAGAATTAAACTGTCGCATACGTATTGAATTTTTTTGTAAGTTGGATTTATCACAATTCAAATCGCCTGCATAAATCCATCTAAATACCTCAAAGGGGAAGGATGGAGGTAACGCATCAAGTTTCGCGTTCAACACAATCAAGTTACAAATAGTTGAGTAGGTCGTTTCAGGATTTCACAGGACTTGTTTATGATATTAATACAGACGATCTGTGTGTAATAATCCAGCTCAGATACAAATGGCATCGCCTTGGTAGAGACAAGACTGTTTCTCTTAACAAATGTCGAGATTACAAGATCTCTCTACACCCATTCCTCGTCTACTCCCATTTCTCATCTTACCAGATTTCGCTTGTCCTCAGCGTCCCGGTCATTTATTTTCTCTATACATCATAAGCCTACCCGGGGTTAGCGCGAGGGAACTCCGTTAAGGCTCATGCTTCCATATTGTTGTAACTCTTATTTCTACTTATAAATGTAAAAACTTTACTCGCAACGAACAAAAAAACAATATGTTAAAATTTTAGGTTTACAAATTAAATGCTCCTAATATTAAAATGATAATTTATGACGAAATCAATTTTAAAAGTTAATAATCTTACACGTTCTCTCAGAGGTAACTGGAAAAATATAAAAAATAACGAATTAATTTATAATTTATAATCTCAAAAATCTTTAAATCAATTATATTTGTAATATGTTCCCAATCTCCCTTCCACCCCCACTCTTTATTTACCTCCACCCCCAGTCACACCTCCATCACAACTTCAACTAATGAATTGACCGCTATTTTATAATAATGTAAAATTAGTACCAACATATTTACCCCTAATGGAAAGTTGGTTCAGAAACCAATCAGAAAAATACTCACTGTTTTTATACAAAGTGAAAATGATTTAGTTTTAGCCAAATACGAATAAAAAAAAACTCATCATTAGCATTGTCTTTCTTTCCATGATGGCAATACAAAAATGTTAATACGTGAATCATTGAACCGGTTGGTCTTAGAAAATTATAATAAATTCCATGAAATCGACAATAGCTGAATTACTGTACAGGGCATTAGTGCGATTTTGTATGAGTGGCATTGAAGCCAAATTTAGGGTGAGGGGAAATTGCTTGGTAGCCATCTTGTAAGACAAACTTTTGAAATTATCTCTCTGCAAAGTGGTATTTATATAACTCTTTTAAAATTATTTTTAATATAAATACAAGGGTTTATGATTTTTTGTTTATTTGGTGAGACAGGATATGTGATAAAAAATCAAGAAAGTTTTGGCATGTTTCATACATCTTCTTCTTCATCCCGCGGATTCAATTTTTTTTATCAAATAGTTAAATCCAGGGCTTCTTAGGTCCATGCTGAAATATGTAAGAACGTTTTTGATTTGTACACGAGGATAAAAACCATTTTCTTTGCAAGCTATGAGACTATTGCACCAACTATGATATTCAAGTTTGATGTGCAAATTTGTACGTAATACGAGTATAATGTGAGAGGGTTACCTATTACCTTCACCGTACGATTAAACGTGAAATAGTAAACAGACCTTAATCATTCTATGTAGGTTAACCCTTTGGAACAATCCATATCAGTAAATGCCACTTGCATTTTATGGTCTAAAATTGTTACTTAAATTCAAACAAAATGAATAGGTAGGTACCTCACGATTGCTCCATAAATATACACTTATTACATCTTTGAATGTTTCGTATATGCATTACTTTAAAATTATTGTTAATTTGGTCAGTTCTGATCATTGAGATCTGTTAAATATGCTTTTCAAAAGATTAAAAAATTCGTAACGGTTTTTTAAACCTCAAACCAGCTGAAAGTCATTAAGTCATAAGCATTACTTTACCGAGGCATATCCACGGTGATGAAATTCTCAAATAACTATTACAATTGATTTAATTATAATACCTACCACATACATTTTAAGTGTTTGCTGCTTTATATTCTCTAAAATGATGTATATGGAAAAAAAACCTTTTTTTGTAGAAATTATGTTCCATAACGCTCTTTTACGTTCATGTACGTCTAAATAATACCATAATTCTGTTTAGGTTTTCAATATGTTTTACCCCCATTACGCACAATAAAGGGTTGAGCTTGTAAAGCGACTCTTCTTCTCTTCTATTCTAGCTAGACTCATCAGCAATCGGGATTTTTTTTTTACCTCATTTCCAAGTTTTGATTTCTTGGGCCTTTCGGGGAATTGGCGCTCGATCGACTTTGTAAACAAACTAAACTTGGCATTGTGTAGAGTGCTCTGTTAGGTAAAAAATAATGTTGGTAGGATAATTCATTGATTGAAGATACGCTAGGTTGGCATAATTTAGTAACAAAACCTTATGTGACTCCAGACCAACGTATTATTTACTATTTACTGTTGGACAGACATACCGACTTGAATGTGAATTTCTCATATTATCTTGAAATGAAAAGCGGTTGGGCAGGGGAAGAAGAAGGCGATAAAAGGGTCATAAACAATAATGTTTTTTTGTTATATTTAAGCATAAAACAAATTGTCTGATTTTGGAAGTATTTACATACAATTTTTTTCTAGCCACAAAAAACTAACGCTGAGGAACTAAAGTACCGATAATAATTTTAGAATACCACGCAGTGTTGTCCACAGCAGAGAGAATTTTTTTTTTTTCAAACTTTATATTTAATTTTCGCTGGACTTTGAACTCTTCTGCTGCAAATTGTGTTATTGTGGACATAGTATGTACGTTTGTGTTGTTATTTTATGTTAATTTATTGGTCATATTCATTACCAGTGGCGGTTCATGGCATATCCCATAGGAAGTTCTATCTGAGATCTAAAAAATGTAGAGAAAAAATCACTCATCTATAAATTCAGTGTTGATATTTTCCATAAATATTTTTTCTCTAGATTTAAAGGAATTTCATCATGTGTGAGTGCTACAAAAATTAGCCACCCAGCTACAAGATATATTTGAACCATATATTCAGGCTTCTGTGGCAGACTCTCGACTAGCAAGCCGGAGGTCGCGGGTTCTAATCCCGGCATGCGCATGTAAATTTGACGCCAGAAAAAATATTTTTTATAATATAGAAAAGCAACATCTTTGGTAATAAACTTATTTACAACAATTAATACACAAAAATGGCAAAAAAATACTATTCCATACAGATTAGACTGCATAAACTCACTTTGGAGAAAGTCGCCACTGTTCATCCCTTAGTGACTTTCCTTAGCATTGGGAAGTTAAGACAATATCCTCGGAGGCCCACCTAGTACCTTTCATACCATAGTTGTCAGAAGGGCTTAATAGAATTCCATAGAAAATTTGCAAAAGAATGGCAAACAAATCGTTTTTTAAACATATTATTGCCGCCTTTCTTCTGTTCCTATGGCGCCACAGGGAGAACTTAAAGTGTTTCGCGAAAAACGTCGGCTCGTATCTTCTTGTTTTTCTCATAAATAATTAAACTTGGCTAAGGCGAACTCGCTCCCTACTCCTTCTCCTTGCTTCTTACTCCATCACGAGTTGCCGTCAACCGCTGAGAGTGCTCTGCCAGAACAGCACTTTTGTAATGTGATTAACCTTTTCCAACGAACTTGACAATTTTATAGGTCAATTCAAATTACATTTATTTTCATTTATACTAAACTTAGATGGTTTTCTTAGTCAACTTTGTTTTTCTACTAATTAATTAGTTTAATCCCTGATAGTCAAGAATCATTTTCAGTTCGTATGTAATATTACCAGTTATCATCAAACAAACTAATTTCGGTTTTGGGTCTGTCTATAAGAGATTATAACTCTAGTCCAACAAAGTTGAATGCAAGGGTTATTTTAAATTTGATTTAATGTGTTAAGAATTCAGACATAATTTGATAACTTTTAAATGTCCAAAAAATATATTCATGAAATATGTTGTAGTTGAGTTACCGTTGTGAATATTTTTCTGATGTGTTCTTTAGACGAACATTCGGCTTCACAATTCATTAAATTGTAATATCCCATGATTTTTTACGTAAATAGATAAAACTTTTTTTACAATTTTTCCAACTTCATACATTTCCTATGTTGCGATATCGGTGAAATTCGTTCCCAACGAAAATTCTAAAATATTAAGCTTTATTTTTTCATTACTACAAGCCGGTAACAAAATGGTACATTGTTCTAAATATAATTTTCCTAAATCTGACATAAATTTAAATGTTTTTTTACTCTTATTTATATATATTTTTTTTTTTATTTTTTTTTATTACAAGATAATACATTACAAAATGATAACAAATTAATAATGTATTATTCCCAATGAGTTTATAAAACTCATTTCGGGAAAGACAACATTAGAAAGGACAAGGCAAATAAATAAAATACATTAAAATAAATACATTCAAATAAATAAACGCAGGTGTTATTATGGAGTACCAGAGAAAGATTGTATTAGTCATTAATGAAACTGCTAAGGAAATATCTTTTAAGAGCTTTTGTCAATGTTTTTTTGTTAGTTGCCGGAAGTTTTAAATTACTAGGTAATGCGTTATATTGTTTGTGTGCAATGTATTGTAAGGAGTTAATTCCAAATTTGGTCGTGTAAGTAGATGATGATAAATGTATTTGATTTTGTGATCGTGTTTTGTGCTGGTGTATGTCAGAATTAAAGACTGGTTTAGTGTTGGTGTGTGAGGAGTGTTGAATTATTTGTAGAATGGCAGTTGTGATGTTATACTTTGGCAGGACTGTAAAAGGAAGTATTTGTGTCTGTGAGTATATATCTTTGACATGTGTATCCCATGGCAGATTATATATATTACGTATGGCTCTATTTTGAATTACTTGTATTTCGGAACTTTTTTTTTTGGTAATGGTTCCCCAGATACTAACTAGATAACTCAGGTGGGAGTGGATCATAGCATAATATGTTGCACGCAGTAAAGATGTGGGGAGCACACCTTGGAGTCGATAAAGTACACCGGTTATCGGGGAAATTTTGGATTTTACATTCTCAACATGGGAGTTCCACGAGAGGTTAGAGTCTATGAGTAACCCCAAATATTTCGTTACTTGAACATGTTGTAGCTTTTCATTTCCAAGAATGATATTCATACCCATGTTATCTTTTTTTCCGAAAGTAAGGTAATGGGTTTTTTTAACATTGAGGCTTAATTTGTTTAATCGAAGCCATTTAGCCAGCTTTGCGAGATCTTTATTCATTAAAGCTTCAAGTTCCTTCAGATTTTTACAATGGTAGTAAATCACAGTATCATCAGCGTAAAGTTGAAGTTTTCCCGAGATGCCACATTTAGTTATATCATTGATGTATAGTAAGAAAAGTAGAGGTCCAAGAATCGAGCCCTGTGGCACTCCACATGTGATTTTTCCAACGTCGCTTAGGTTCCCTCCGTTATCGACAAGGCAAAATCTATCAGCTAGGTAACTTCGGAGCAAATTTAAAGATTTCCCGACTATTCCCAAATGTTCCATTTTTTGTAGAAGTATTTCATGATCTACCGTATCAAAGGCTTTTTTCAGATCTATAAATATAGCTGCCACATATTCGCCCTGGTCTATGTACTGCTGAATGTTAGAAATGAAATCGAAGGTGGCACATTGGGTATTGGAGTTTTTCCGAAAGCCATATTGCTGTGGTGTTAGGATATCGTTGCTAGAGATGTATTTTATCAGTCTATCTTTGATAATTGACTCGAACACCTTTGAAAATACCGATAAAATCGATATTGGACGATAGTTAGAAATACACTTCTTGCAGTCTTCTTTAAAAATTGGTATAATTTTTGCGAGCTTTAACTGGTTTGGAAATATTCCCGAGCCTATGGAGAAGTTGATAAGTTGGGTTAGGTGCCCCGCTAGTTCTTCTTTACAGGTTTTAAGAATGCACGGTGTTACTCCATCGATTCCTGCCGCTGCATTCGACCTAAGTTTCGAGATGACCTTTATTACCTCATCCTTATTCGTCCTAGTCATATATAAGGATTGTCGTGCCTTTGGTTGTACATATATTGTATTACAGTCATCCGGGAATGATGGAATGGCAGCTGCCAATTTTTCTCCAACTGACAGGAAAAACTCATTAAAAGCCAACGCTATTTCATGGGGTTCCCTAATTTCACAATTATTTACGATGAGAGATTCAATTGTGTTGGTGGGTTTATGTACACGATTAGACAGAATTGAGTTAATGGTTTTCCAAGTTATTCTTGGGTTAGTTAGGCTTTGTTGAAAGCTATTGATGTAATATTTGTTTTTCAGACTTCTCCTATAATTAGTTATCATGTTTCTTAGTTTATTTTTACGTATTGCAAGAGTAGTATTACCTGGGTCTTGTTTCCACTGCTTGTGAAGCTGGTTTCGTTCCTTGATTAGAAAATTAAGTTTAGAATCAAACCAAGGTGTATTTAGATGTTGCCGCCTTCCTGTTTTTACGTTGGGTGTAGTTTTACCTGCTTCTAATGCATTTTTGACATAATCATTAAAATCTTTGTAACCGTCTTCAGGTTTAGTTGAGTTGATAGCAAATTTGTTAGTCGCAATATAAGATTTTACCGCCATACTGTTGATGATAGGTTTAGTAAAGCGTGGTTTAGTTCTATTATTAAACCATTTTTTAAAATTATTCATAAAGTCAACAATTAGTATATTGTGGTCACTAAGCGGGTCATCTATATTCGATATGGTTGTTAAAATGCTTTGTCTGTTTGATATAACGTGATCTATAATAGTGCTGCTTGTATCAGTGACTCTCGTGGGATATGATTTATTTTGTATTGAGAAATTGTATGTAAATAAGGTGTTGATATAATTTAAAGAAGAAGGTGTGTTTATGAAAGTGTCAATGTTGAAATCTCCGAGTATTAATGTATCTTGTCTGCTTTTGTTCAGTATTTTTTCAAAATGTGTTAGGAAATCGTGCATGTTGTTTGGGTTAGGTTTTCGATAAATTGCATAAATGTTGACTGGTTTCCTATTACTGCTGCAAACACTAATACCTAAAAATGAATTTTCGTTGGAAAAATTTTCAATGATAGAGCACTTCATAGAATCCAGAACATATATGGCCACACCTCCTCCTCCTTCATTTGGGCGAGAAGAAAAAGCACTGTAAAAACCATTTAAGCAAAAGAACTTTTCTTCTCCGACATCAAGCCACGTTTCAGTGATGACAAGAACATGAACAGTATCGCATAATCTTCTGACCTTTTCCTCAATTTCGTCAAACTTGTTTCGTATACTTCTGGCGTTCATATACATTATTCGCAGACAGTTCTTCATGGGAGTATAGTCATCGATAGTTAGGCACTTGTGTTCTTGTATATTACACTCCATAGTCTATTGTAGCTAGGTCCTTCTTGAGGGCAGCTATGTAAGCTGGGCAGTTGTCCCTATCTCCGGTTGAATGGTCAGCAGGCTTACCAAATCTGGTGCATGTCGCGCAAACTGGTTTGATGGCTGCATTTGGGCACGACTCACGGGTGTGTTTTTCTTGTGCACAGTGTCCACATGTAGGTTTAGTATCTCTGCAATATTTGTACGAGTGTCCAATCATATGACATTTAGTGCAGACAGTAAGGCCAATAAAATCTCTGACGCGGCAAACAGTCCAGTTCACAAATACTTTCTCCTGTTCAATAAGTACTTTACGCACGATAGCTGGCATTTCATAGATACGATGACAAGTGTTTCCTGTGCGAGCACCAGCTAAGTGGCTTAATTTACAGCACGCAATAGTTCCCTCAATGTCTTGAATGTTGGGAACCCCAGTTAAGGCGATCCTTAAAAATTCTTCGTCAGTCAGGTCCCGCGGTACCCCAAAAAATATTAGTCTCGGAGATCGCTTGGTCGGCAGTCGGGCCTTAATTGTGCTTGATTTGTCGAAACAGGGTGCATTTAATAGTTTTTGTTGCTCGCCTGCGGTTGCCGTGTTTATCAAGATACCTTTATTTCTTATATTTTTTATTCCCGTGACCCGAACGCCTAGCTCAGATGGCCGAATCATGTCCTGGATAATTTTTTTGGTACCATCACTATCCTTGGTGGCGTCTACATCTGTTGGAAATACGCATACGCCTGGTCTTGGTGCTCCGACACGATGTCCATATTGGGTAAGTGGAGGGGGTTGGTGAGCATCATTAGGCTGTTTGCGGGCGATGTCGGCAAATGAGAGGCTAGCCTCCGTTGCCTCCGCTACTCTTCGCATTACAGGTCCAAGATCAGACTCTAGTTGAATAATTTTTTGTTCAAGTTGTCTTTTTTCGCTCTTCACGTGTCGTACTTTGATTTCTGTCATTCTCAGTTGGGCAGTCACTGTAGCTAGATCAGCACGCATGGTCTCGCGCTCCAACAACAGCTGAGATACGGATCTAAAAACTTCCGACACGTTTCTGGCAATTCTCAGCTGCTGGTCTTTGGAGACCTTCGACTGCTTCTCTGCCAAGACATCTTGTAGAGCTATCAGATGTGTTTGAGCTTCATTAAGCACATCTACCCCTGAGGTGCAAGGATATTCTACTTCAGTATCATCTGAGCCTTTGGATGACGCAATCGATGAGGTTTCGTTTGCATCCTCAATTGAGACGCTATTTTCTCCAATAATCCGAGGCATCATTGTGTTCAGATGTCTTTTTTTCGGACGGTTCATTTTTTGAACACTGGATTTTTTTTTTATATAATTGGTTTTGTACAATTCGTATTTTTCTTTGTGTTTATTATTTATTCGCTTCACCACTTTAGTTGATAAGTCGATTATTTGCGCCTGTCAGCTGTCATGTAGGCAATATTGCTAACTTGCCACAGTAAGTAGTTGTGGGTACTTGATGTTAATTCGTACTTTAAATCAGCGCCTTGATTTGGATGATCTGCTAAACTCGTATATCTTGTTTCACAATTATTTAAATAATGTTGCAGAAAAAAAAAAAAATTTTGATTTAATACTTAGTCTTACTAGGATCCGAACTGGGGACCTTCGGATCTATGTGCGGATTCGCTCACCACTGAGCTATCGGCCGCTTTTGGTTGACGGGGAATTAAGAGTAATATAAAATTGTCTTCGCACAGGTATGTTTACGGTGATCAGAATAAAAGGATATTATTTCGGCAGTAACACTATGATACTTCACAGTTGAATTAAACACTTTTAAACCTGGTTAATTAAAGCGTTAAGATTTCACAAACTTCGATTATGCGTATTATTTGTTTTTATTTTCGCACTGGTATGTTTACAGTGATTAGAATGACAGGTTATTATTTCGGCAACAACACTCTGACACTTCACAGTTGAATGAAACACTTGTAAATTCTGTAAAATTAGAGCGTTAAGATTTCACAAACTTCGAGTATTCTCTACACTGATCTTCGGGGACATGTTTATAGATAAATTTTATGGATTTTATGTTTTGTAGGCTTAAGATTTTGTATTATTAAGTGGAGCGAATTTTTGACATGCACTCTGTTGATAAATAATACTATTCTTTCTATTGAAAATACTGATACACGCACATTGAAAACAATGCACATACTTTTTACCCTTTATGGACTGGAGCAAGTCATTAATCCAAGATTTCATAGTTTTTCTAATAATGAATTTCACTATTTGTTTACGCCAACATTATGGAATCCAAAGAGGCTATTTTTTACTTTAATTTAAGGTTATCCACTCCATTCAAGTCTCAATTCTATTGACGTAATCCATAAATTTTTCCCTAGTCATTTTTATTTTTTTATAAAAGCTATATTAAATTTACATTAAAAATTTATTATATTTGAGATAATAACAAAGAAACTTATCTTCAAATAACATATTCATATAACGGTGAAGTTAGGTAAATATGAGATGTGGTTTTTTACACAATAAACTTGGCGAATTCACGAATATTTCTGTATTTTTAGCTAAAAATCACGACATTCGCACATGTTCGGTGTATGGTTGGTGCGTGGCACAATGTGATTCATTTGAATTACATGAGCGAATACATGTATACATATACAAATTTATTTAATTTTTTTTCTTTATCGCAGTGTCACATGTAATAATTTGTAGGTATATTTACTGTGATAGTATATATATAATAATATTTTTTTACTCGCCATAAAGAGGCAAGGAATAAATATAAATATGTCATAAGACATATGACATATTTATAACATAGATTAAATAATTGTAATGTATTAGAGAACACTAGAAATATTAATTTATTTAACAATTTTCTTCGTAAATTGGTTAGAGATTGGCTTCAAAAAGTTAAGGAGAAATGAGATTGAACTAATAACTTCCCAAAGTTAAAAAAAATCAACTATCACTAAAAAATACTACAGACTATTATCCAACTTTTTTAGATTCTCACGGCCAAAAGCATTTTTGTTGTTTGTTTTTGGGGTGTTATGCCGTGTTGCGCTAACTCCTTCTTTAGCCGACGTTTCGGACAGCGTTGCAGTGTCCATCATCAGGGCAGATCCGGTAGATCACACATCTTCGGATCTACCGGATCTGCCCTGATGATGGACACTGCAACGCTGTCCGAAACGTCGGCTAAAGAAGGAGTTAGCGCAACACGGCATAACACCCCAAAAACAAACAACAAAAATATTATCCAACTTCTTAAAAATCATAAATTATTACACATATACAGGAGTACTAGCACATACTCGTCAAACTTTAACCAAGGATTCCTGATCTTTTTTGGAGTAATCGAAAATTGAAAAGTAACTTCGTTAATTTATTTTTATTTTCATTAAAGTTTCAATTTCAGTTGTTATATTGATTACTTACCACGCAACGCTTACGATCATAAATAGATCATAAAATTACAACATACTAAAGCCGTAAAACCAGTAAATTACTAAGCACTGTATTCATGAAATTAGCATAATTTTTTCAAGCCAGAATTTAAGGTCACTTATAACCGAATTTTCACTATTCAGATTTTTTTAAATAATATCAGCTTAAATCCCAAATAATTAAACATAGTGCTATATTGTTTATAAGGTTTTTATTTTTCAGTAGGAAATTCAGAAAAAAATTACTACGTGGTTCTACAAGTAAAAGTTTTATTCTTAAATAAAACATTAATTAAAAAAATGTTGGCACTTTTTGGACAAGACGGGGTGTTATGAATATCTCCGTGTATTTTGAAGATTTTAAATATTTTTTCTGTACAGCTGTCTTCATGTGATTAATACAAAAATAAACACAAAACCTACAAAAAACAGCCATTAGGCAGTCAACGTTTTCTTCTTCATTTATTGAAAGGAAAACTTTTCCTTTAAGATAAATTCCTTTACACCGAGTTAGAGATGCTGCGTCATTATCTGACGAAACAATATGGCTCAAACAATGATAACTCTGGCAAAGTAAAGGTGGCTCTGCTTTGTAAATAAGAAGGAAGTTTGTGATCGACTGAAATGCTTCCTTCTGCTGCTTCCTTTTAAAACCGTCATTTGTTTCCGAGATTAAAAGGTAAAGAGAGGTAATTTTGTAAATTCAAAAACGTTTTTTTTTTAAATGTCTTTTTTCTGGAACTCAGATGACTTATACCTAATGATTTTTCAAATTAAAATAAAACTCACATATTAAATAATTAGGTGCTGTTCTGCAAATGCTTTCAAAATTAAAGTTTTTAAGTAATAAAGGTCATTAGGAACGAACCTACCCAGATACTAATAATAATCATTTATTTTCAAAAATATGGTAATATAAGAAAAGTTAATTTTCGACGAACAACATAATTTAGATACCTTATTGAAGAAAAAGTTCAGAAAATTCCTGATATTTGTTCAATTTGAAGTAAAATTATTATTGTAACATAGCAAAATAAAAAATGTGGTTATAAACTAAGGATTGTTTTTTTAATATATTTTATTGATTAGGTAAATATTTAATAATTTATCATTTTCATGAGTATTAATGGTCGGTCATTCGATCTTTCTCTTTACAATTATTGGATCATATTGTTTTCCGTACATCATAACATCATAACAACCAGCTGCAATAAACCTAATTTATATAACGTAGTACCTAAATAGTATTTGATAGCCAGTACTGAACGGAGTGTATCGGTTTACATCCAATAATAAAGGACAACATCATAAATCGCGTTTCGTAAACAGTGTCCTACAATCGCGACCGATACCACACAATGTTACAACATATGAAGTGATTCCTATGCAAATCTTAGAATGATCGGTTTCTTTTTGTGCTTTATTTACCATTTACGAATTACCTCATATATACAACAGTCGCAATCTGAATAATGTGGCATATTGTTAAACAATCAAATATCACGAATATATTTTAGGAAATTATTTTATTTATTTATTTATTCGTACTCGCCCAATTAGGGTTTTTACATATAATACAATTAAAAATACGTTTTATATAATCAGAGATTAAATTATATATGTTTTGTATTGTTTGTATAATTTGCTATTTACGTAAGATTTTGCTTTATTCTATGTCTACAAAGCATTCAGTCAACCTTTTAAAAAAAATTAAAAGGTTGCTCAAAAGTCATCATCCTTTCGGAAGATTCTCTTATTTTTTACAAATAGTATCTTGTCATCACGACTTTGACATTTGTGTAAAGTAAACAAAAGTGGAATGTGCGTCAACAAATCATGGATTACTTTCTTTCAGGGACGCTGAAAAACCGTGAAAAACCAATTCTCTATAATATTTACAAACAAGTTACTGGTTTAAGAAATCGAGTTTTGGAGATGGACTTTTCCGTCAGCTAATATTCCATCAGTGAAAACGTCACACTAACGTTAATCTTTTCGGTAATAAATCATTTTTATTTTTGGAATAACTTAATGAGTAATACCGAAAATTGATTGAAAAAGATTCAACTCGAACTAAATGCAATCTATATAGTCTTGAATAAATATATTCTATTTTTAATGTGCGACATCTATCGACTTTTCTGCAAGTATAAGAATAACATTTTTTGGAATAACTTTATGATTATTATCTTCAGTAATTATCTATTAGGACGGGTTGTTTCAGAGAATTTGAACAATTCACCAAATTTCAACGTTCATTTTCGGGTTCTGTGAAAGTCCTATTCAAGTTCTGTTATTATATCGTTTTGGGCTAGTTGCTTGACAGAACTGAACTAGTAATAGAACATGGAAAAATGTTTCACAGAACTTGAAAATTAACCTTGAAATTTGAGTTATTCACATCCTGTCGTTACAATTCGAGGTTCTATTCATTAATTTATTCTAAAAGCAAAAATGAATATTCAATTAGACTTGCGGAAAAGTCAAAAATTTGATGTATTTATCTAAGACACTATCTAGATTGCATTTAGTTCGAGTTGAATCTTGCGATCAAATATAAATATAACAGCCAATAAAAACGTGCGGTTAGAAAATGATGTAGTTTGGTAGTTCTTATTCGAAGTATAATACAGTTAAAATGACAGAAGGAAATACGACCCCGTTAGCTCAGTTGGTATAGCAGCGCACCGGCAAGGCGAAGGTTCTGGGTTCAAGTATCTTTTTTTTAATTTTTCGTAACAAATTTTCGTCTAAAAATTGCTAATATTATTTTGAATAAATAATTTTATGTTTTATTTGCTTTCACCGGGTAACTTATGAAGACTTTTACCTGAAGTTTTTCAAACATTTATTGTTATTATTTCGCATAATGTTTTGAGGATCTGTTATACCTACTAAACTAGGTAAAACGAAATATTAACAAATGTCTTTAAAATAAAACCAATAGAAGATAACAGCAAATAAATCTGAAGAAAACTTCGTAGCTTCCTTTCTTGTTTACTTGCCCATACAAATAAACTAGCTGAAAGAAGCTTCTCGGAAAGGTCAACACAAAAATCCACAGTTAAGTATCATTTTGTTAACACTAAGATTAAGTTTTGTGAATCACAAAAGCTCATTTCAGAGATAACCAAATCAACTTCCCTGTTAATGTAGTGCTTTTACCAGAGTTTATTGTTCTCTGATTAAATTGAAACACCTTTCAGGAAATTAACTTCCATTGACTGAGTTGTTATCAATAGAATTAAATACAATAGTTGTTCGTCAAGTATCGTTAAAAAATAAGTATTGTTAAATTTGATTAACTAATACGTATTATTAAACTGCTAAATCATTGTGTAATTCTATTACGTCTAGGGTTTAACTCTCCCTGGAGATATTATTTATTTAGCTTTTTTATAGTAATTTATCTCTCCACTGCATATAATTTATTGGTTAACAAGATACTCGTACTTTGGAGCGGGACTTTCACGTCTATCAATCTGAATACACAATTTTTTGTAAACGAACATAGAATAACTTCGTCGACTGGAAATGATCCTTCCCTTCGTTTACCTAACCGATACCTTGGTTTATGACATGCCTATGAAACGTGTAACAAAAAATACAAGTTTAAAACATATTAAAGTCACAAGGTTCAGTGGAATAGGAAAATAACCTTCTGATGTGTAACCATCTCTGGGCTATATTCTTCCGCAAAAACTTCGTTGGTGTACATGAGAACCACGCGTGGGTTGTTGTGATCTTTGTGACGTGTCTGCTTACTTCTGAAGTGAAATGGAACTGCTATAATAACCGTCAAAATACTGACATCACCCTGAGAACTGAAAATGAGTACAATATTGTTTTATGCCATCCTGCTCTCCAGATTATTTGTAACATCAACGCCGGTTTATAGTTTCGTTAAAATCACTCTTGCAAATAGAGTGCCGTCAAGTACACTTAGATAACTATTAAAAAATGATTAGTAGTGGGTGTTATTACTGACTGAGGTAATAAAGCATTAGGTATTCCAGGAAATCGAATACATAAATTTATACGTCATGTTTAGGAAAGAAGACGAAAATTTCCCAACAAATACCACAGATTGTGTTATTCTAACTTCCATCGCTGTGACTTCAAATAAAGGTTTATGTTTTTGTTTTAACTGGTACAAAAAAGAAAAATTCTTTCAAAATTTTCCGTAAATACCTTTCATAATAATGACGACGATTTTTAAGAAACTTACGATTGTGAAAGCTTGCGAATTTAATAAAATATTTAATTTGTTTTTGTCAGCCGAGCTGTTGAACTCCAGAGTCGTTGTAACGACTCGTTCTCATGTAATAATAATAATAATAATAATAATAATTGGATAATTTGTAGAGCGCCGTTTTTGTGAAAAATCACCTCAAGGGCGCTGTACAATTTATTTCCTAGGATCTACATTTGTTATTTAGAAATGATACCAAAACATACTTACCTGGCAAGTCACTTCCAACAAACACACTTATATTAAAAAGTTTATGCTTATAAAAGATAGAACTGCACGCAGAGGACACTATATCAAAAAACACTGGTCGTCGCATGATCTTAAGTCTGCTATAGTTTTTATTTTAATTTAAATGTATTTTAACTGTCTTAAAAGCCTACAAATTGTTAGTTGTTATCATTTTTATTTATTTATTTTTAATTATTATTTTTATTTATTTTATTTTATTTTTAGTATTTTTTACATTTTGTTAATTTAAATTTAAATTTAAATTGCCGTCAACTGTGAAAGTGGAGGTTTCTGAAATTATGGATACGACTGTCTGAAAAGGTGCGTTTTAAGTTTAGACCTAAATTCTGTCGAGTCTGCGATCATTCTCAAATCATGTGGCAGTCCATTCCAGGCTTTAGGTCCTGACACGGCAAAAGCACGCTCACCGAACTTAGTATCTGGTGTGCGCTTTGGTTCCTTCAACCTTCCGATAGCTGATGACGTTGCTGACCTAAGGGTTGACTGTCGGGAGTTGGAATCTTCTGGAATACACAATTCTGATAAATAAGCCGGAGCCATTCCGTTAAGTGACTTAAATACCATCCAGCATACCTTGAACTGGATTCTTTCAGGACATTTGAGCCAGTGCAGATTTTTGAGATGCTCTGAAATGTGGGAGTATTTAGATACTCCGGTGATAAGCCTTGCCGCGGCGTTGAAAACGGATTGTAATTTGTTGATTTGACATTTAGGGAGACTTGCATATATTCCGTTGCAATAATCTAGACGTGAAACAACATAGGAATTGACTAGCAATTTAGTCGCCTCTGTTGGCAGGTTTCTCCGCACTGCTTTAATTTGCCTTAATTGAAAGAACCCCGTGCTTACAGTTCTGTTCACCTGAGTTTTAAGGGAAAAATTAGCATCCAGATTGACACCCAGTAATTTGATGCACGTTTTTGGAGTGATGTCACTTCCGGAAATGGTTATTGGGGAGTTTTCAATGTTATGCTGACGTCTGCTTGTAGCAGTCCACAGAAACTCAGTCTTTGTGGGATTCAGTTTCAATCTATTTGAGGTCATCCAGCGAGTAATTGCTTCTATACACTCAGTTATACGAATTTTTAGACTGTTTATTTCTTCTGGTAAGCAGTAAAAATAAACTTGCTGGTCATCAGCGTAGCAGTGAGATAGAAGGCCGAATGATTCTATTATTTTAGCGACATCATTTGTGAAGAGGATGAAGAGTAGTGGACCCAGAACGGACCCTTGGGGTACTCCAGATGAAAGGGTTGCATAATTTGATTGGTTGGTTTGGTGACATGTGACATGTGTCAACCGTGGATCAACGCTGGGTGCGCGTTTGGTGCGTTTCCCTACTATGCATGTTTGGGCCAACCGTATCTTTATATTACTACGATCCTTACTTGTTTTAACCATTCTTCTCGCTCTATTTCTCGATAACGGTCCCTCTAGAGATATTATTCGCTCTGTGGTTTTAATCATCTTCGCACCACGTTGGCTTATGGTGCATAAAAATAAACAATTTGGCCTCTGCTGATCTATTATTCACCGTCCCATCACCTACCATCCGTCCACCCATCCACCAATCCACCCATCCACCCACCTACCCGCTTGTGACTGCGACTCGGCGCGATTAATTTCATGCCGTGAGTCACCCCGGCACGCGACTCACCGCGGGGTGTTTTTTTAATTTTAATTTCGAACTTCTCGAAGCAATCTTAGAGTAGAACCTTATCCGCGACGCGAGACCAATGAATCAAGGGGACGCCATGGCACGATAAACATCACAAATTGACATATTCTAATCACTAAGACGCGGTGCCTTATTTGCTTTTATGCTAATGGCGGACATACTCAAATGTCAGGTAGGTTATTATAATGTTAAGGTTTCATCATCTGCGTGAGTTATATTGGCGTAATGATTTTTATTTGCGTCCACCGAATTATTAAATTGATTTAATATACATTTAGCCATCTGATCAGTAAAGCCATCGCATCGGGATGTAAAGTATTATAAAACTCATGTTTGGTTTAACAATCACGGAAGTTGAGACGAGACAATACCCTCAAATTAAGTTTTAAGCTTAACTACGTAAGTGAAAAAATCAAACATTAAAAAATAACACAACTACGGGACCTGATGGTGTAGACTCTAAAACTATCATAACATTAAGCCAACAACTACTTAAACCACTCACATACTTAATTAATCGTAGTCTTAAAGAAGGAATTTTTCCTAGCTTACTAAAGAAAGGTCTTGTTATTCCAATCTTTAAATCAGGACAAAAAAATAACGTAAACAACTACAGACCTATTACGCTACTAAATACCATTTCGAAAATTCTTGAAAAAACTATAAAAAAACAACTTCAACACTATCTGGAAACAAAACAAATACTATCGATGAACCAACATGGCTTTAGGAAAAACAGGAGCACAGAACATGCAATAGCTGATGTAACGGACTTTATAACACATAATCTTGACGCTAAGAAAAAAGTTATTTCTATTTACTTAGATCTATGTAAGGCCTTCGACACAATTTCACACGAAAAACTTTTTAAGAAATTAAAAAACATTGGCATTGATGGTGTAGAATTCGACTTAATTAAAAGCTTTATGTCTGAGAGAACGCAACAAGTTAAAATTGACAACAAGACAAGTGAACCACTTTTAATTACATAAGGAGTCCCACAAGGGAGTGTACTTGGCCCTTATTATTCCTCATCTATATAAATGAACTGTGTGACATTAAAATTGAAGGTAAAATCGTGACCTTCGCTGACTATACAGTTCTTCTGTGTCAAGCAGCCACATGGAAAGATGTATTTATAATAGCCGAAAAAAGTTTATCAATTGTAAAAAAATGGCTAAACAGTAATACTCTTACCATTAATACAATTAAAACAAAATACATCACACACAGTATAACACAAAGAGGCCAACCTCAAACTAACATAGACCTATTACTACATGACTGTAAACAAACTTCATTTAATTGCCAATGCGAACGTTTAGGAAGGGTAAAACAAATAAAATACCTAGGAGTTATTATTGATACACACTTACGCTGGACTGACAATATTAATTTCATCACTAATAAACTAAAACGAGTCATGTACCTAATGAAGTCCATCAAAAACATTTTCCCTCTAACAATACTCAGATCCATATATTTTGCACTGTGTCAATCCATTGCCAAATATGGAATACTAGCTTGGGGAAGTGCTACAAGAATGACAATTGACCCAATCCAAAAAATTCAAAAGGCGATAATTAAAATAATCCTAAAAGTACCATTCGACACAGAATCAAGCGAAATTTACAAAACATTAGAAGTCTTGTCAATAAGACAACTTTATGCC
Source organism: Hesperophylax consimilis (assembly GCF_061612785.1). Taxonomy (NCBI): domain Eukaryota; kingdom Metazoa; phylum Arthropoda; class Insecta; order Trichoptera; family Limnephilidae; genus Hesperophylax; species Hesperophylax consimilis. Next base: position 1,590,308 of record NC_142838.1, on the reverse strand, counting down.
AAATCTGCATTACTACACCTCCTCCAACACAAACTCCATATTCCAATTCAACCAAAAACTTCGTTAAAACCAGATCCTTAACAAATAAAACACTAAACATACCGATAATACACACCACACACGGACAAAGACACTTTCAATACTACGCTACTAAACTGTTTAATTGTATGCCCATTATTCTGAAGCAACTACTAACTGCAAATACATCCGCAAAAATTCACAAAAAACATATCACAGCCTGGATCAAAAACCAAGATATTTTATTTTTTCAAAACATAATAACTCCAAACCAAACATAACTAAACCATAAAAAATATATAATAAATAAACACGTTTTTCGAGATTTTACCAACTATACTCACACTTACAATACAAATATATGCACTTAATATATATTATTATTATGATTTTTTTACATATTTATTATGAATATTCAATTTACAAAAACCATTAAAATTTTATGAATATTCAATTTACAAAAACCAAAAAAAAAATTATAATTAAAATTAAAACTTGTAAAAAAATAAAAACTTTCTTCTACAACACATAAATACTTGTCACACCTATACATAACCACGTAAACACCTCAGCACAGGTTCTCCTAGTGAGGTGTTCACGAAACATACAATATTAATCACATACAGTTTCACCTTCTCAAACCTACCTTACACAAAACACATTATAGTCATAAGTTTGAAATGTATCATGTACAAATATAAATAATTATGTGAACACTGTAAATATTATATAGAAATAAAAATAAAAAAAAGAAGTCATTCATAAATATTACGATGCCGCGCGGCCCCAGATATTGGACAGACCTGCAGTTGCATTTGCCTTCTCTAAAATAAAGTGGAAATCTTAATGACGTGAGTGTTGAAATCATGTACAATCAATATTCAGAGCGCGGTCCGGCGTAATGTACTTTCCGTGGGGCTTGTTTTAATTGTTTCTGATGAACGTTTTACTAAAATCTCAGATATTTCTAGAGGAATCCCTCTGGAAGTAACCAACTCACCACTTTAAATAAAATCTGGTACTTAACGCTAATGTTATAGTTAAAAGTTCGAACCGTTTTATATAAAGTATTAAATAAAGCAACACATAAAGTTTCATTAAATAAAGCCAAATATACTTTTTGTTATTGTTATGTTCTTCGTTGATTTTCATTATTTAAGAAATAAAATACAATACTTTTCGGTTTTAGCACTGCTTTATAACTGGGTGTATTGTTGAGAATAAAATATTCTTTTCTGGTGTAAAAAATTGAATTCAAAATAATTTTTTGTGAAATTGTGAAAAGTTCCCGCACGCCACAGAGAAATTTTGTATATCTAACAAATCATTCTCAGAGGGCGTTTGTGAAATACCAATATGATTTCGGAGCCTTAGTGGAGTTAAATTTATAATAGATACTGTAATTCCCACTTATTATTGTAGCAATGGCATTATTCTCAGATTATTTTTCCTAAATATCTTCGGCAATGGCGCCCATTTGACTTAATTGAAGATTTGGGGAATTTTCCTTTCAAAATCTCGCGAAAGCATTTTCTTTTTCAACTAAATAGCTCGTTCATTCGATTCTTATCACACTCCACGTTTTCACAAGGCCAGAATTCGGTGTGGCGGTCATTAGACTTTTTCCACTTTCATAAGAAAGCGCGGTTTTAACTTTGGTAGAAAATTGTTTGTCGACGAGTTGCTCATGTTTTTCATTACAATCTGCCAAGGCAATTGGGAATAAACAGAAAAATACTCAGGTATTTTTTGTGAAAAACATCATAACCTCGTTTTCATGAAAAAAATACGGGATTGTCAATTTTTTAATTTATTTTCATCAATTTCATAAACTTAATATGGAGTGGCAAATCAGTCAAAGAAAATCTATTCATCGAAGAGCCATTAAGGTCCCATTATTCTAGATACTATACCTCGGACGGAATAGATCAAAACGTAATATCATTTTAATTTGATATAGCTTTTCTTTAAATGAATAAATAATTTATAAAATCGACTGTGTTTTGATGAACTTTTGAAATTGAAATTGAAAGTGAATTGTAAATCAAAACCTTTGCTATAACAATTGCCTACTTTAGCCTAAACAGTAAAAGCAGATCGCGCCACGAAGACGAATTATAAACTAACGAGCAGTTCGTGTTCTGAGATAATCGTCAAACGTGGTAGGCAGTGAACAGGCAGCAGTGAGCAGGGAGCAGTGAGCAAGGAGCTAGGCCGTGGCACTGTTAGTGTTAGTGGCAGCTATCTGAGATCGGCGCCTACCTTAACTTGTCCATCTACACAGCGGAAGAATGGTACCGTGCAAACAGCGGGGACAAATATTAGTTTCTAGGCAGTTACTTAAGACATAGTGTCTCATATTTTTCCTTAACACCGATTCTATGTTAATTTCGTTTCGAAGTCTTCTAATGAATTGGAGGAACAATTTGCTTTAACTGAAATTCTTAAGACTTATCGCGATTTTCATTCACCGTTCTAAAGAGGCCCTCGTGATAAATATGTATTAATATAAATTTGTCCATTTAGTTTGAAATTTTGGTATACTCAGAACGGGTTGTTTAAGAGAATTTGAACAATTCTTCAAATGTCAAAGTTAATTTTCAAGTTCTGTTATTATTTCAGTTCTCTCAAGTAACTGGCATTTAATGATATAATAACAGAACTTTAATAGGACATTCACAGAACTTCTAAATGAACGTTGAAATTTTATGAATTTTTCAAATTCTATGAAACTACTCATCCTTAGATTTTTTGCGTGTTTGACTCGGTGTAACGAATTCCGGTATTGCAAATTTTTGTGATATCTAAAAGCATCTAAAACTGCTTTACCCAAAAGTGGAAAAGCGTTTGGGATTTTGCAGAATGTCTTTATTAGATATCTGGATTAGTTAAGTTTAGTTTTTTTTTAAATAACTTAATAGGTAAAACAACAAATTGTAATTTTCAATCATTGAAAACAGTGTAAGCGAACATCAAACAAAAATTTGAAACAAAAGAATCAGGAAAAAAATGGTCGTATCTAGAAATTGAGAGCAGATCCCCGGCAAAGCTAAGATCCCGTATTGAATTCCTAGATGCAACCGTATCTTTTTCAGATTTTTTTTTGTTTCAAAATTCATTTAATTTATGGCAAAAAAAATTTTTTCTTTGAATGGACAAATAATATTTCATGACAGGAAGAGAATTAAAGTTTGAAATGGTTCTTCAGCAATCAGCAAACAATATCAATTGGCAATCATTAATATAATCATCAAACAATATTAATTGGCAATCATTAATATAATCATCAAAGAATATCAATTGGCCATCATTAATATCACCAGCAAAGAATTATCAATTGGCCATCATTAATATCATCATCAAAGAATATCAATTGGAAAGCATTAATATCATCAGCAAAGAATATCAATTGGAAATCATTAATATCATCAGCAAAGAATATCGATTGGCAATCATTAGTATCATCAGCAAAGAATATCAATTGACTTATTATAAGAAGCAATCACTTTGTGGTTTGACATATTTAATAAAATAAATACTTTTTGTTTTAAAACCACGAGTTTTAAATCATTTTTAGAACCGACCGGTTTCGCTTTACTCAAGCATCTTCAGTGTACAAATTATTATTAAACAAGAAGTGCAAAATGTGTGAGCTTATATATAAAGAAAATTTATAGGGAGACAACACGATATAAATATAACAAACACAGAGAAAGCATAAAATAGATTTACACAAGTACAAAAGACATGGGAAAAACCGAAAGACAATTACGTAGACTAATGGATTATAATAATATATCTGGAGAAACAAAGCATCAACTGACATGGTGATAAGGAGAATTTAGAAATTTTTTAAGGGTTTATTGGAAACAAATCTAATATTGGATTACTTGATATGTCTAATTGATTATTGAGAATTGGACTTTTGATTTTTACAGCTTTTTTTATTTCTAGTGCTTCTAGGTTATTGAGTCTATTATCCCCGTTTGTATGTAAAATATTAGCGCCGGTGCTATAACTGAAAGTATGATCTGTACTAATCAGATGATTGGCAAATTCAGAGAAACCGTTATTATTGAGACAACGAAGATGCTCCTTAATCTTAATATTGACACTTGTCTTACCGATATAAAATGCCGCACAATTATTACAATTTAATTTATAAATTCCTGAATGGCTTAGTTTGTCGTCTTTATCTTTTGAATTGATTAGAAATTTATTTATTGTTATCAAGTTTCATTTGTAGAACTCCATTTTAATTTTTTATACATTCAATAATATTATTATTGGATTTATAAAAAACAGTTTAATTTTAAACAAGTTCTGCTGTGTAATTATTATTACGCGTAACCGCTGTTTCGCCCTCTGAAGGCATTATCAAACTGTCCAAATTATCAAACATTAGAAATTTACCCAGATTATTATTTGTATAAAAGGCCGGTCTGACTTCAGAAGGAAGGTTTTTTACACTTAAAGAAAATTTATTAATGAATAAAATACACCGCCATTGAAAGTAATATTATCATTGATTTTTGTACAAACTCTAGCGAATAAGAAGCGATTACTGGCGATTTGCTTTAGTTTTTTGTTTAAGATTATATCTATAAAAGATGATTCGTAGCGATTATTTAGCGCTATTTTTAAAAAAATTATTTGTAGTTCATTAGAAAAATTATTATCTGACATTCGAATTGTGACCAAACGATTAGTAATAATTTGTAGCCTGAATATGCTTGATTAATGCGAAACCGGTCGGTTCTAAAAGTTATTAAAAACTAGTGGTTTAAAAAAAAAGGTATTTTAATTTATTAGAATTCTTTAGATTTGGTTGTTTTCACTTTTACGAGTAATTTTCTTTTACACAGATAAGAAACCAAATAAACATTTTTCCTGCATCCCTAAGGCCTTTATTGTGCAAAGAAGTAATGTATGTGATATTTTATCAAATGCCTCAATGAAATCGGTATAAACACTGTCAATGGATAAATTATTTGAAACTTTTTATGTCATTAGCAAAGAATATAAATTAATCATTGCCGAAGCAGGATGTTATGTCACTAATAAATAACACAGAACCTAAATGGCTTCCTTGCAGTAAGCCGCCAGAGGATACAATTCTTTAAATTAGGTCGTTTTAACTTTTCGAGTAGTTTTCTATTACACAGATAGTTAGCGAACAAAATAAATAGTTCGACCTGCATCCTCAAGGCCTTTAGTTTTGCGAAGAAGTAAGTTATCTGATATTTTATCCAATGCCTTGGTGAAATCTGTATGTATGTATATAATATGGACTTGATTTTCGTAAAATGAATTGATAATGTTATATTGACGAAGTAGCGAATTTTAGTTGTCGACATATATAATGTTTATTACAACCATTTTTGTAGATTGGTCATCAAATTATTTAGATTATTATATTTTCTAATTGAGAGGGAAAGTAAAAAAAACTTTTTTTTCACCGATCCTTGAATGCATTTCCAAGCTTTTCTATAATAAATTATTGAAAATTATGAGACATGATCAGATCATTTTGACATGGTACCTATAAGGTTAATATTCCAAGAAAATCCATTTTTAGACTGTATTTCATAAACATCGTTGTTTTATTTTAGAAAAAAAATACAAATATAATTTATTTTCATAAAATTTTCCAAACTTTTCATAGTTTTCATCAAAACTCATTAATAATTTACTATTAGATTGGCAGCGCTAAACAGTACAAAATATCCTGTATCACCGTCAATTTGCTCATTCGTCTGATTTTTGCGCTACCATAGAAATCCAATCCTCAACCCCCGATTCAAGTAATAATTCATGGACGATACGATAGTATCACGACCGAATTCAATACAATTTAAACATTCTGGGTGAGAACTAGGTTAGGTTAGGAGTACAAGAAAATCGTTTTCAGCATTTTCTTGATTTAAGGCCAAATTGAGCTTGACAGTTTCACAATAATTGTTTGTCAGTATTCCCCGTTACAGCGTGAACGATATCAGAATACCAATAAATAATCATATCAATGTATAAAAACTTGTTCAAATTTATCGTGATATTTTAATGGTCGTGAAACGTATATCAAAACTGTCGCGGATTTATGGAAAAATTGATATTTTGTAAATAAATCGGTCCAATGTGATTCTGGATTGCATTTGCACACTTCACTCAAAAATTATTTTCGAAAATAACTACGCCGTGCTTTTTTTACAACTGAAACATACGTACTATGCTGCTTAATAATAGTTACTAACCTATTTAACCTAACCTAACCCAAGGAAAGTATTTAACCATATTGAACCCTTCAAAGCCGTAGCTACGGATTTCGTATTACCTCATTAAACAAGAGTTTGTAGCGAAGTTCACTTTTAACTTGACTGTTTGGGATTTCATCTGCCTGTAAATTTGTTTGTACGTTCCATTTCTGGTTTCTTTAATCTGCTGAACCCACTTTATCATTCAATTAAACCTTGCTTTGATTGAGATTTTCAATACTATGATTAAAAAATATATATTTAAAATAATCTATCCATTGCAAAAAAAAAAACAAAAGCATTGTCACCTCCCGGATTCAAACGCCGGAAATTTTCGCTATTCAAGCGTCTGCTTTAACTATTGAGCAATCTTCAGTCCCCCGTGTTTATTTAATAATTGTGTACTAATGGTGTTCAAAAATATATTTATTAATACGATGGTGGATAGTCAAATAGGACATTTAGATTTCAAATGAGCTAGTTTCCTTCAGTCTTTTCGTTTTCGAATATTCACCCAGAATTTGAGGTAAAATTGATATAATCGGACAAGGTTCAAGACTGTTGTTAGTATAATAATTGTGTAAACGCACCTAAGCCAATTTTCACTTGCTCAAACGTAATCTGAACATTTATTTTTTAAAACTTAACAAATCATTACACGAAACATATAGGATATAATTTGAAGAATTGCATTAGTCATTTTATTTAAAATTAAAGACATGGGTAAAAAATTCATTAAAAGCATTTAAATTCGATTTTCATGTGGGTCTATCTGTATCCATCACTGCTGATTGCATTTTGTTTTGTATTTGGTTTCAATATCATCAATAACACATCTAAGATATATGAAGCAGTTCAAACTATATTTTTTTTATTCAATGATTAATCATAGTGTTTTATTTGGTCAATTCCTTAAATCATAATATTATGAAATAATTTTTCCTTCAAGAATGTTTTTCTTGCCCAAACACAATTTGCACTTGGTATATTGTATTATACTCGTAGGTACGCATGCTCGTGCAGAAATAATTATTCATAACACAATAAAGCAGTTTTCTACTGCATGCTCTAACAGGACAATGTACTCGCTCTTTATATGTTAATCTGATATGCAAATATACCCTTTGTGTAACATAATTGAGATCTCACAGTGGCGAATCAAAATTATAATCATACTAAATAAACCTGCATAAAAGCGACAGCATTAGCCTGTATATGTACTCGCGAATACCAGGAATGGCTGAGTGAGATTTTCTTTGAAAACAACACTGGGCATGAAATACGTCTGGTTAAAGTATGTTTAAGCTACGCCGAGGTATTCAATTTGAAAAATCTTTTTTCCAAGTTGTCCCTCCTTATCTGATAAATTCAAATCGTGTAGGCAGTTGCTTGCGGCTTCAATAAAGGCCACAATTGTCGGGTCCCGCCTTACAATTGGAACCCAAAGAGCCTTTGTAGTAAGCCAAAGATTTCAAAACTGCAACGTCACTCCAACATTTACCAATTGGAGCAGATTTATGCGATTATACAATACTGTGTGAAAAAAAAAGGAAATAGAAAAGTCTAATAATGTTGCACCGGTGGGAATTGTTACAGTATTTGAGTATAACCAAAGTAATTACTGACCAGTACAATGAATAGGTACTTTCCACTCAACAACTCAAATGAAAACCACCCGTTTTTTATAAACTTCTTGTCTTCGTATCTGCGCTGATTGCTGTTAAACTACACGTCTATTTACTCTCACACTATATTATTCATGCTGGTGTGATTTACGTGCTTGAAATATAAAAGATTAGCTTTTCCCTGTTAAAAAATTTCCCAAATACATGAATTCCAGTTATTATAAGAAGATTATTCGGTTACCATAAAATCCTGATGAAATCGTGCGAATGTTTTCAGATCCTTTGGCCATAAGTATACCTATTACGTCATAAATACTACTTACCGAGTTTGTATTTTCTCAAATAATTTAACACATCCATCGTCCATCTAGTTTTTACTTTATATGCTGATTACAAAAACAGAATCTTTCTTATCAACAAACACAACACTTTTAGAACCTAACAACCAAATTTTCGCGCAAAATTTCAAAATTAATTTTATGATGGCAATATTATGTAAAGACTGCTCTTTGATATTGTATGCTGTTTGACATAAATGGACGCAGCTGGTTTATTTCCTCTAGTAAATAAATAAACGCTATCGTTTTATTTCAACCAAATGTTGTAATCTGGAAATAATCGACCCCCGATTCAGATTGCTAGGGTTTCCTTTTGTGTTAACAATACCGCGATTTGTAAATCTAGATGTACCGGTGATAAAGTGAACAAAGGTACAGTATATGGACGATGAAAGATATAACTGAAGTACAGCGCTTTTGTAAAACGCCATAAATGTCACGGTAGTGACTTTGTAACGAGCCTATTGGAGGCATTAATGTATGCAATAGCGTGTTATTTTTGTGATATATATATCGATATCGAAATGGAATGTAGTTGAACACTGCCCAGCGGAATATTGAAAAAGTCATCCGTTTTGTCAAATTTTACGTGAATAGTTTTTTATGTGGTTGAGGTGGTTATATTTCATTTCCGTCTTTAAAACAAATAAGCCAGATTTGTGGTTCTTCCTAGTGCATCATTACTGTAAAGTAAATACTTGATGAATAATGTTTTGATATATAAATATTGATTGAAATTGACTTTAGCTTTATTATTCTGCTTCTATTATACGGTAACTACCACACTAAAGTCTAAAGCTTGGAACTGATTTATCACATTTCATTGAAGAGGTAGGTATACATATTTTCCAAGTGTAGGTATAAATATGTATAAAAAGCCCGTTATTTTATCAATAATTTACATTATAGCATAACAAGCTCATACAATACTCAGCATTACGTATAAACGAGGGCTTTGGATTTTTGACGTTTAAATCATCGGGACCTCGAAACCGATTTGCTGGACCTTTTAGTATAAATGTAGACCTACTTCCAAACTACTCTGGTTCCTGAATAGTATACGAAAATACTGCCATCTCTACGGCTCTAAGAAAACTAGGGAACTATTATACCTTAACATACATAGCGTTCTTTTAGTAAAAGTGTTTCATTTTGAACTTGCATGTACAGTATGATGTTTTGTGTACTGGGGCACCGGCGATTAGGCTGTATCGTTTCAGGCGTCTTTGGGGTCTTACTTGCTAATACTAAATATCATTAAAAAACGTTAATTTAAGCTCACAGCGTTAACTGTATAATGACCTCTGGAACTTTAATAATATGTATTTCACTTTTTTTAAAATGACACGTTAAGCTACATGATTTGTTCCATATATGTATTTCAATTATTCAATAAGAAAACATAGTTCACTACCAACTACGGAGAGATACTGTAATTGTGCATAGTTCCATTATTTACGAATTTGTTTTTATGTGAGAACCTTGTCATGTGATCAGGAAGTGGTTGGTCACATTTGCCTGACAAAGCACAATTTTTTCAGTCAAATTTTTCTGTTCATACAATAATTATTACAAGTAGTGTATTTCCGCTGTAAATGATAAAAGCTTTAGAATTTTGTAATAGAGGTACAAAAAAATTCCCACTTTTATAAAGTACGCACATAGTAAGCCATTTTAAATTTCTAAATAATATGTTCATGTGAAAAAAAAAGCGTAAGAGGGCTTCGTGAAAATATTAAACACCATTTTAAAAAATATACCACAATACGTTTCGTTATAGAAGTTGAATTTTATTGCCAAATTTTGACGGAATTATGGGAATAAAACCTTACAGGATGTAATGTTTGATTTAAGAGATATCAAATGTGACAGAATTGATAAAAATAAAATAATTAGGTCCTAACGCTATTTGAGCTAGCTAGTACATGAAAGATCTACTTGTTTGTGCCACCTTTGTAAATGAGCTTACAACCACTTGTATACACTAGAGTACTTATTTTATACGTAATTAACAAGATTTTGTTTAATTAAGTTAAATTATGTTAATTGTGTGTATGTGTTAGTTACGTCAAGCATAGCTATTACCTGCTTTGTCATTTTTAGTTCAATTAACATTAGACTTAACGTATGTTTTGTCATTGTTAGCTGCATTTTCATTACACTTAACGTATATTTTGTCATTTTTAGTTGCATTTACATTGCACTTAACGTATATTTTGTCATTGTTAGTTGCCTTTACATTGCACTTAACGTATATTTTGTCATTGTTAGTTGCATTTACATTATACTGAATATTGGTTTTGTTATTGTCAGTTGCATTTACATCACATTTAATAATAATTAAATGTTTATTTTAGCAAAAAATTTTTAAATATGCTTTGTAAGTATTAGTTACATTTCATTACAGTTAATTTGTGCTTTGTCATTGTTATATCACAGTAAAGTTACATAATACTGCCTTTATGAAAATTGGTAGGCAAAATATGTTTCAATAAATTACTGGTTGGAATAACGGTGATATTATCTTCCAAAAATAAATAAAGACTTCTGAACGGAGACGCTTTGGTGAGAATAAAACAGTAAGGGGATATTAACCGTTTGCCTCACCATAATTTGTGAACTGCCCGCTGATACCCGTCTTTGAACGCATAAAATAATAATATTTCACAAATAAGATTACTAGAATTTTGAAGCAAGTTCCGCGGAGCGCGGAGGGGAAAATAATTATTCTAATTGTTTGCGAGTGCGAGTGCGGGGCGCGCGTGCGGGGCGCGGGTGGAATTAAAGACGGAAAACGCTAACATCCCTCTTTCAGTATTCTCACAGCTTCCCTCCAGAATTATTATGCACTTCCTGTCGGAAGTAAGAGAACGCCACTGCAACTTTGTACTTAGACACAAGTGCAACTCTGCTACAGGGTGCACACTGCACGTGCACTGCACACTGTACTGCAGTCAGTGTGGGATGTACAGTTGTGCACGTGCAGTAAGCAGCATCCACTGCCAGCGTGCATTCCACAGTAACTACTGTTTCCTTTCGACGACGCGGGAACAATAAATATTTGTCATGTTTTGCACTCAGCTTTTGGTTTATTAGCCTATTATTGGAATTGTTTAGTGTGGAATGTATTGATAATTCTCAAAATTCTTCTGCGTGCGCAGTTTTTGAAGGAACCTTGCTTACCCTACTTTTATTAAGTTAGTTCCAATGACAATGTCACTAGTGTTATGGGGAACAGTATATTCATCATAAATGTCAAGAATCCATCTGTGGAAATGTGAATATTTTTTTAACTTGCTAGGGTACTCAACTAAATATTTCTCTAATTTGAAGGTAAATCGTTTTTCTGTGGAAACAAAATGAAAAAATTGAGAATTTTCCAATTCCGATCTGGTTTGTGATAAGATAAGACAATTATAACAACGTTCGGGAAATGAATCTTGTAGAGTACCTAACTTAATATAATACATTAATATAATGTCACGATGTGATTACTAAAGCTTTAACAAAATAATATAACGTGTTGAAGCCCTGGTTATCGTTTAAAATAATATTCCCGGAAGAAGCGGTGAACAGTTAACAGCATTATTTAACATCGTTTAAAGCCCGTTCTGCCGACATGGAGAATTACTCCACAATGGGCGCCCGAGCCATCAGAGTTCAAGTAGGAACTTTCATCTCATTTTCCCACGGCCGGGTTTTGTTTTCTCGCCTTATTTATACTGTCACAACGTCCTTATAAAATACGACTCCAGCGGCAAAGTTCCATAATTCGCACACCTGGACTCAAACGCCGAGACCGCACGTAAATCAGCCTCTCTGCCGGCGTCTTACCGCTACCACTGTAACTGCTACTGCCTACTAGCTACTAACTACTAACTACTTACACATCTACCAGTAGAGGTAATGGCTCGAGTGAACAAGCAACTTCCCTCGGTGCTAACTAACTCCTAATAATATGGAACAGATTAAAGTTGTTTTTTAAGAGAAGGCCGTAAACGAAAACAACCGCATTAGCGGAGATCTGCTATTACTTACGGAACATGCCTACTTTATTATTCGAGTAGAGGATTCTTTTTATCCGTGCGCTTGTAAAAGTAGAGAAAATAAAACAGAAATACACTATTTAAGAAATAGTCTGCCGAGACTGCGAAATCTTGTATATTATGTGTTGAAACCGAGAAAATGAAGTACCGGTCTGTTAATTATTGTTATTTCGTATCGTTATGAATTAATTTTCTTTTGTCATTTTGAGTTATTGCACGTGCAATTAAGATAACATCGTCAATTTGTCATTTGTGATATTTAAATAATCTGAACGATCGAACAAAAGCCTAATTATAAATGTAAATCGCGCGATCAATATCTTTAGCATTCTTTGCGCCATTCTGCGCCCACCAGACGAGTTGTTATTTTAATAAGATGTACGTATTCTTATATTAATCCTCGCATCTCTTGGTCTTGCAGCGCCTTACGAGAAGGGGCATTATGGTTCTCTGGAGAAAAATGCAAAGTTATTTCGCAATGTCCCCCTGCTGCTTTTCCGTACACAATATTGAATACGCATAAAATAATATAAAGCCCTTGAGCTACTTATCACCATAAAACAGCTCTTTTCAGACCCGCTGCTTGAATCTAAGCCCCTCCTTGTTTTGGAGAATCTACGTTCCACGGAGCAGGTGGGATAGGTGCTAGGTACTATGTGCCAGGGACCCCACACCTGCAGGAGGTTACGAAAATATGAAATATTCCTCATTCCGTATTTACTGAAGATTTCTGTTCGGGAGCACGTGTACTTGGGGATAATTCTTCCACAGATAAGGAGAAATATTTTCGACACCTTTTCATTGCTAAACGGAGTTGAGAACATAAACATGATAACTAATCATTCCAAATAACAGTAGTTTATTGGAGAGAGTTTAACTTTAAACTAATGTTTTCTCCATCTATTTGGAAATTTAGTTCTGTTTTTACTCGGCAAATAAATGAATGCTTATAGGCTATTTTTTTTTATATATTCAATAATATTGTTATTGGGTTTATAAAAACAGTTTATTTTTAAACAAGTTCTGCTGTGTAATTATTATTACGCGTGACAGCTGTTTCGCCCTCTGAAGGCATTATCAAACTGTGGGTAGCCCACTTACAGACGATACATTTATATTATTTCTAGGTAGGTATTTTAATTTCAATTACTGATTTCTTAATTGATTTTTGAGTAAAATGTTAGAAATTATTAATGGTTATTACCCCAGTTAGTGTAATGTTTAAATTTCACTGAATGTCTTTATGTTAGTTATTCCCAAACGATGACTCATAGGGTTATTTTAATAGCATAATTAAGTACTTCATAGTGCACTCATATTTGCACTAGGTTTGAAGATATCTAGTAAGGGTGAACGAATTATATTTGTTTGTTCATTAATTAGAATAGCTTTCGGATTATTAGAGTTTTTGTTAATTTCTAACTGTTCTAAAAGATTCAGTTTACGGCCTTTATTTTGTACGTGTAACGGAGTTGGTTTATTATTATCATTAAGTGAGTGATTTTCATCTAGGAGATGTTTGGCAAATTGAGATTGCATTTTATTATTATTTTTAAAAGATCATATATGTTCTTTGAACCTAGTGTTAAAGGACCGGCCCGTTTGTCCAACATAAACAGCGTTGCATTCGTCACACTGGAGTTTATAAAATAGGCTATGTTATTGCTTCTATTTTATAATGTTAGAAAAATAGTTGCATCACGGTTAACTCCAATGTCGTGCTACTAACATACTAATTTGGTTTCTGACTCATTGCTGCCAATATATGTTTCCGTGTTCATTATTTCATCGTAAATTAGTGTTTTTTCCCCATCTCCTTCCCCTCCCCACTACCACCAGCCATAGTTTCACTGGCTCCAGATGATTGGGAGATATGTTCTTATATATATGAAACATATAAACAGCTCTGGCATGCTTCATTCACACTAATTCTATGTCGACTAGATCGTCTCACTTCTCTTCAGTGCGTCCCAGACTTTTCCTTCTACGTCCGGGTCATACAAACTCTTGACACTCCGTTCCCCATCCATTAATTTGTAACGTTAGTTTTGCCCGATGGTAAGAACACCAAGAACTCCAGATACAAAATAACCTCCGCTGTGATAGAAACAATTAGTTATCTAACAGATACGTGTTTGTATGATAGTTGAGGACGGTACGGCACGGAGTGGGATTTTTACGTTTCTTCTTGCGCCCACCCGTAGTCCCGCAAGGTTTGGGCGCACAAAGAGGCCCAAAACGTGTAATTAGGGCCCCGTCCCCAGATTAAGCACGACGTGGTATTGTAGGGCCTTAGCAGACCTTCCTTCCGCCCACTCCTTAATCCAGGATACATTTATTAATCAAAGTTTACTCTACCAGAACGCACGCCTCTAATTTTAAAATTATTTTTATTTTACGGGTTCGTAGTTTTGTTTCACCGAGAGTCAAAGTTCAATTTCGACGCTGTACAATAAATTCATTTTGAATCTAGTTTCTTCATTTAAGTCGTGAGAGTTCGTTTTAAATCAATAACAATGAAAGTTTTATGATTTTTTTTAATAATATTCTACTATCCATGGGAAGTCAAAACTTGGTGAGAAAATATAGAAAGCACATTCTTTTACAAAGGATTCGACTTACAGACGGTCTGTGTATATCTGAGAATGTTTTGGTAGGTTTAGATTTTGGTGAACAGCGCAAAAATATTCATCGTTTTTTTGGACTATTTTGATATTTTTTCATCTTGATTTATTTAGTAATTTGTTATTTCATGCATTCCGGGATTTTACCTTAAAACAATCCATGTATCTATCTATCTTTAAAAATAAAAATGTAAATGTTCGTTTGTTCGAAATCTTAAATCTCCGACATTTCTTAACGACTGTTTTGAAATTTTGACACAACATTGCGTTCAAATACGTGTGTATTTTCATATACCTATATTATATAGATGTCACCTGCGACAGGTAAAAACATGCATTATTTTTAAGCAGTGCCTTCTGTTGGACCGGGTACAGATAGTCGTAAGATATTAGAAAAAATAGTAGTTAAATAATTTCAGCAATTTTTATTTTTTTATTTTATTTTTTTAATTTTTTTATTTATTTATTTTGTAAGAAACAAACATCTTTTATATAATATGCAGTGATAGATATAAATATACAAGTTAATTGTAATCAAGCCACAGAAGTTTCTTATGTTAAAGTGCATTAAAAAAGTTAAGTTAAGTTTTAGTTTCTTAAAATTAATTTGGTGTTAAAAGAAGGGGAGAGGAAGAGAAAAATAGAAAGAGGATAGGAGATGCTGCCGATACATTCCATACTCTCATATTAATAATCGATCGTACGCATTACTTCATATCGATATTTCTTTAGGTTATTACCAAAATGTCAATGCTGTAAAAAATTGTATTATATTGTGCACATATGCGAGGAATTGGGGAATTTTTTCGAATGTTTGTTCTACACGAGGGTAGATAAAATAAATCAGATTGTCGGGTTGATCTAGACGGAATATGAAAATTTATTAAATTGGTAAGTTCTGGTGAGTCCAGACTATTATTTAGGATTTTAAATAATAGGATTTGATCAAAAATTAGACGTCGTGTTTGGAGGGAGTTAAAATTATGAAATTTAATGGATTCGGTATAATTTGAGAAGTGTAAGTTTAGTTTATAATTTATGTGTTTAAAATTTTTTTTTTAATTCTTTCTATTCTTTCGATATGGGCTTGGTATAAAGGAAATTGAATAAATAAGTGTGTAAATAGATTTAAGTAATGGCTTGACAGCTGTCCTGTTACAAGTAAATAACTTTAACTATGGGAGACGCTTATAGTTTATTTTTTCGGTATATGTAGGCATCAGAAGAGTATTTTAATAATGCTTCGACCAAATTAACCAATTATTCACAGAACTATACACTTATATATTATCATCACGTAATTTGGTTTTCTATGGAGAGTAGTAAGGTGAACGCTCGCTGAAAAACCAATCCTGCTGCGTGCTTGTAAATTTAGTACTTGGCTCTACCCGTATAAATCGAGGGGACGTGTAACAGAACAAATAACCATAAAGTCTAATATTGAAGAAGATAAAGGCTCGTGTCTGACCAACGCGCAGCGCCGGCGTCGCTCGAGATCGCACCACGAGTGTAAGAACTAGGTACGGCGTAGGTATGAACTAGCTATGGAGTAGGCTTGCAATAGGTAAGGTATGGGTACGTAATCTAAGAACATCTAATCTCTATTCACTTACACGCGGACCTCATGGATAGGTTGTTTTAAGTGACCTCAACCTAGCCATATGTAGATTATTTATGATCCTACAAAACTTAAACTGATAGATTTAAAATTTATTTTGTATTCAAAATGCCCTAGTAATCGAAAGTCACAAAACATTTTTGTCTATTTAAAATTTTTAACCGTACTTAAGTAAAATATATAGCAGGAATTATAAATCCTGGAAATCTTGTCGTAATCATCGAACCTAGGAACGTGAATGAAATAAATTATTCCAGCCCTTTAGTAATTACATCTAATCTGATTTATTACCAACTACTACCTTAATTTTGTATTGCATTAATGTTTTGGAATATTGTTTAGATGGACAAAGAAAATGTTTAAATGGCAGATGTAATGGTGGTTGTTACTTTTTATCACGGCGACCGTCGTTGATAATAATTTAGCTCGAAATACAGCCCAAAGTTTTACGGAAAATGTATCAAGTAATATCAATAAAAAATAGTTGAAATCCACGAAATTCCTAAATCAGCAATATTTTCAAGTGATCTTATTCCTTTTGGGTGGACCATCAAAAGCTTGCTTTAAAGAGAAACTTAAATCTTTCTGAATGCTTTCGCTAAATTGATTTTCGATTAACTGTCGGGGAGACTGATCGTAATGTTAGTCGTGTGTCGTTTTATAACTCGGAAACTTTCCTCGCAATGGCGGCTTTATAGCTTTATTTGTACACTCGCCAACCTAGCAACTAAATAATTGCTTCCAAAGCAAGTGTTGTAGATACTCTCAGTATAAAAAAATCGCCCACTCAAAATTCAAACTTTATGTGAAAAGGCTTTAGAGGTGTTTGGTGAGACAGATTTAAATAGCCAGATTCGTGCTGCCTTCTGTTTCCTAACACGAGTCCCTTCAGCCCCACAATATATTCCTATTGGGTACATACACCACTATCTCCGAAGAGTTTTGAGCAGTCTGGATTAGGTATAAGTTATAAAAAAATACCAGTCAGTGGTTGAGTGGGCATAGCGCTTGGGTCTCACCCGAGCGTCGCGTGTTCGATACCTCGGCTGGGTAAGTCCTCCATTACAACACAAACAACATTTTCGGCTTTCTGTGGTGGTAGTAGGAGATTTTCAAACATTGTTGGGTTATTCGTAACCTGGGAATGATTGTCTTTCTTTAAAAAAAAAAAAAATATATATATATATATATATATATATATATGTGGGAAGCATAGAATGAGGACAGTTTTTCGAGCGCGCCCATACTTCGGGGACATTTGTATAGTTTGGGGACAGGCCCAAAGTATCTGTCCCCAAACTAACACTTTGCATTATATACGCAACGCATAGATTGAAGCCAATTTTAAAATTATGCAGAAGGCATGCTTTGAGCCATACATTACTAAAATATCCATAGATGCCACTATCGTATCGTTCTCAGATTTTTGAAATTTTCTATTGTGAATTTTCGAATTAGCAAAGGCTCGGTACCTATTTACCTAATTTATGTTTGTATTCTTTTTCGCTTGCTTTTGTCGGAGAATGTCGCATTTTTAAACCCGGTGTCCGCATTGTTGGTATTATTTTTTCTCATTAGATAATAATAAAATTAATATGCTCGTACATAATTTGATGGTGTATTAAAAACTGATTTTAAAATAATCTAATAAAAATAATTACACATATTACGTTTGTGCAAACATTAAAAAAAAAAGTTTTTTTTTTTGGTTTTAGGCATTCCACCCTGAAAAGAGTGCTTTGTGAAAAAAAAAATACTTCCATAATTTTTAATCATATTACAGATACCTGTATTTTCAAAATAAATTTATTTTCATACTTTGACAATGTGGGCTTCACTACCCGTACTGAGTTTTATACTTTTTATTTTTATAGTTTTTTTTCTTCTAGGTACCTATTCAAAAGTATAAATGTATGAAAAATAATAATGAGAGGTACATACTTCCTACTCTCATGTTACGTGAATAATGCAATAATAATATAACTATAAAAAAAGAATTCAGAAATCGCGGGTTCAAATTACGGCGTGCAATTTGCATAATTTCACAATATTTATTTGTTGAAATAATACGTTAGTACCTACCTATATGGTATAGGTATTTGCGGCAAATTCAAGAATGGTAGATAGGTACTTTCAGTATCGCCATGTTACTTGAATAATGCAATATTTTAAATAATTACAAAATAGTTGTTCATTGTTTCGCCGTTGAGATTGAGATTACGATCCTTGGCTACGAATTCGGAGGTCGCGGGTTCAAATTACGTCGTGCGCAAGTAAATTTTATTTGATAAATTTCTATAATTTCACAATACTTATTAGTTTTAAATAATTCGTTCGTACCTATATGGTATATTTGCGGCAAGTTCAAGAATGGTAGATAGGTACTTTCAGTATCGCCATGTTACGTGAATAATGCAATATTTTAAATAACTACAAAATAGTTGTTAAATTTTTCGCCGTGGAGATTGAGATTACGATCCTTGGCTACGAATTCGCAGGTCGCGGGTACAAATTACGTTGTGCGCAAGTAAATTTTATCTGATAAATTTGTATAATTTCACAATATTTATTTGTTTAAATAATCCGTTAGTACCTACCTACATGGTATATTTGCGGCAATTTCAAGAATGGTGGATAGGTACTTTCAGTATCGCCCTGTTACTTGAATAATGCAATATTTTTAATAACTAGAAAATAGTTAATAACTACAAATAACTACAAAATAGTTGTTCATTGTTTCGCCGTTGAGATTGAGATTACGATCCTTGGCTACGAATTCGGAGGTCGCGGGTTCAAATTACGTTGTGCGCAAGTAAATTTTATTTGATGAATTTGTATAATTTCACAATACTTATTAGTTTTAAATAATTCGTTCGTACCTATATGGTATATTTGCGGCAAGTTTAAGAATGGTGGATAGGTACTTTCAGTATCGCTATGTTACGTGAATAATGCAATATTTTAAATAACTACAAAATAGTTGTTCATTGTTTCGCCGTTGAGATTGAGATTACGATCCTTGGCTATGAATTCGGAGGTCGCGGGTTCATATTACGTCGTGCGCAAGTAAATTTTATTTGATAAATTTCTATAATTTCACAATACTTATTAGTTTTAAATAATTCGTTCGTACCTATATGGTATATTTGCGGCAAGTTCAAGAATGGTAGATAGGTACTTTCAGTATCGCCATGTTACGTGAATAATGCAATATTTTAAATAACTACAAAATAGTTGTTAAATTTTTCGCCGTTGAGATTGAGATTACGATCCTTGGCTACGAATTCGCAGGTCGCGGGTTCAAATTACGTTGTGCGCAAGTAAATTTTATCTGATAAATTTGTATAATTTCACAACATTCATTTGTTTAAATAATACGTTAGTACCTACATGGTATATTTGCGGCAATTTCAAGAATGGTGGATGGGTACTTTCAGTATCGCCCTGTTACTTGAATAATGCAATATTTTTAATAACTAGAAAATAGTTAATAACTACAAATAACTACAAAATAGTTGTTCATTGTTTCGCCGTTGAGATTGAGATTACGATCCTTGGCTATGAATTCGGAGGTCGCGGGTTCAAATTACGTAGTGCGCAAGTAAATTTTATTTGATAAATTTGTATAATTTCACAATATTTATTTGTTTAAATAATACGTTACTACCTATATGGTATATTTGCGGCAATTTCAAGAATGGTAGATAGGTACTTTCAGTATCGCCATGTTACGTAAAAAATGCAATATTTTAAATAACTACAAAATAGTTGTTAAATTTTTCGCCGTTGAGATTGAGATGACGATCCTTGACTACGAATTAGGAGGTCGCAGGTTCAAATTAGGGCGTGCGTAAGTAAATTTTATTTGATAAATTATACCAAATAATTCGTTCGTACCTATATGGTATATTTGCGGCAAGTTCAAGAATGGTAGATAGGTACTTTCAGTATCGCCATGTTACGTGAATAATGCAATATTTTAAATAACTAGAAAATAGTTGTTCATTGTTTCGCCGTTGAGATTGAGATTACGATTCTTGGCTATGAATTCGGAGGTCGCGGGTTCAAATTACGGCGTGCGCAAGAAAAAAATATTTATTATTTTTTTGGTAAACTATCTTGTATATCTTATATCTTGCGTCATGTATCTTTTATCAGGAGATTTTTCAATGTGGATGAGTGTTTCAGGCGAATAATTATTGCTTGTAAAATAAAAAAAATATTTGAAAAATAGGTGTAATTAACAGTTTATTAAGTTTACTTAATACGTTGGTACCTATACTATAGTATATTTTCGGCACTTTCACTTTGCATTGGCACTTTCGGAACATTTGTAAATGTGTACTTTCACTGTCGCCAGACGGTTAGGAGCAGACTCTTGAGTGATGGTAGTGGTGTTGATGTAATGGTAGATACTGCTACCCGGCTCAGAACATTAAAATCCTAGACCTCTTTAAAATCGAAAAACTTTTAATTTCATTAATTTTGTCTAAATAAATTGATTACATTTTTCAGAAAACTTATTGTTCATAGATATGTACCTAGGTACCTAGGTAACTGGGCTAAATATTGGTCGGTTACAAGATTAATTTTAATTTAATTGAAAAACATCATAGGTAGGTGGTTAATAAGTTCAAAACTTAATTCATAACAAAGTTCTCAAACGATTAGCTACGAATTCACTCCGCGATCACGTGAACATTTTAACACGTGTTACTGACGTGCTCCTGCCACCGCGCAGAAAAGAGACAGCTACCCAACAGTTTGTTCCGTAATTTGATTGAACCCTTTCCACATATTCTCGACCGGATATATCCCAGACAGCTATCGGATTACATTGAACAAATATATTTTTTTTAGGAAAGGGTTGTCACAACCAATGATAATTAAAATACATTTTTAATATTATTTTCAGTTAGTGGCCATATAAGATTATCGGTATTATCATTCTGTGAACCATCATTTCTATTTGTTGTATTTTACGGAAATCAACAGGCATAAACCAGTTTTAAAATGAAAATGTTATCCTTATCAAAACCGTAATAATTACTAGTGTTTAATTTTTTATCAAATCCTGTATTATAAAATTCTAAATAATGGCCGAGACTCGCCAGAGCTTACCAATTTAATAAAAATTCCAATTCCATCAAGATCAACCCGCCAATCCAATTTATTCCATTTGCCCACATGTAGAACAAACATTAGAAAAAAAAATCCCAATTCCTGGAATATGTACGCAATATAACAAAAAAATTCACAGCATAGACATTTTTAAAAAAATCTTCAGAAATATCGAATAGAAGAAACGCGTACGATAAATTAATACGAAAGTATGAAATGTATCGGGAGCATCTTATATCCTTATCCTATATTCCTCTCCTTTTTCTCTAACCAAACATTAATTTTAAGATATAATAAAACTCCATCTCCAAACCAATATTAGCATAAGAAACTTTTTTGGCTTGACTGCAATTCACTTGTGTGAATGGATTGCAGTCGTATTGTAGGTATTTATCTCTGTATTATATATTATGTATACTGTAAGCTGTTTGTTTCTTACAAATAAATACATATTAATTCCTTATCTCACTTATTTAAGTATCGAATAAAATAGTTAATATTTATTCAGTTGTTAGATTTGAAGAGGTTTTAATTAGGACGTTTACACAGTAATTAACTAGGTTTGAACAGCTAGGATTCGATTGTATTCTCTTTACACTCTTTTCTCCATTAATCCGTGCAATATGCCTAATCCATATAAAGCGTCCACTTCTTTATCGTGTTCATTATAATAACTTTAGTCTTGCTTGGTGACCAGATATAAATACCTAGTCAGGAACCTTTACCGCTCCATTTCCTTCTCTTCGTACCTACAGTACCTAGTACGAGTAATCGTTCGTTTCGGGACACCGACTGGATTCTGATTTGGTAGGTACCTAGATAAACAAAATACACCAGAGATTTTTCCGAAAGGCGAAATAGCGAACCTAATTGTATTGTAAGAACTGTGGTAGGTATGCGGTCTATCTTCTTTGATCTTACGAATTCGAATCAATTTACAGAATGCAACATAATTATATTCCTACCTACTTTGTACATATCTTTTCATAAATTATCGTAAAGTCCAAGTAAGTAGTGACCTAGGTAGGTACCTGCCTACCGAAGTCTAAAACATCAAGATTTGATTTAACTATCGATATCAAGCATGAAACTAAATTGTTTGTTTTGTGTAGCCCTTGCCGCTGTATCTTTCTTGTGGCGTGATACATTTTAGCTATCATTGGTTAGTGGTGTTATGTGTTATGTCACACTATCGCGTAGGGATATATAATAGTGCTATTCCATGTGAGTTCGATTTATATGCAACACTTCAAAATTTTCAACACTCCTGATGGAGAAAATTAATAATGTTTGTGGTAAGGTTTGGTCGAGGGGTAAGGCTCTCAACTAGCAATCCGGAGTTGCGAGTAAATTTTATTCAATTAATTTGTCTTATTTCACAATCAATTCATTTAAATAATCTGTTGTGCACTTGCGGCGCATCGCATAGTGAAAGGCGCTCTGAGTAAAACCACCGCTCAAAATTGAAACGTTGCTTTAAATAGTTTTAGCTATATTTAGTAACAAGATCTGAATAGCCAGTTATTTTTTTTTAAGTTTTCTTGAGAAACTGTTTTTTACCTTCCATACAAATTAAATTGGTGTGGCATGGAGTTATCAAAATCACAAATAAATATATTTTCTTTTAAGCTATAATATAATAAAGCATTTTATTGGGTTTTGGACATTTTGAAGTCCGTTTCTACATTAAAAAATATATTATGTTGCCCTACGAAAAGTTCCGGTTTCGGAATTCGGTTTTGTTACCGAAATATACGAACATTCTTATAATATCATATCGATTGTAACATTTCGATATTTATGATATTGTGATATTTCTACAAACCATAAAAAGTGTTTTAAGGGGCGCCCACATACTTGTCTCGGCTCGGCAAGCGTCCGCAAGCGTTTGGCTTGGCTTGAATAGGCTTGCGATAGCTTGCTGCCGATCAGGCCGGGGTCCGGTTGGTATTCTGTCCACAAGGCGCGGCAAGCGTTGCTAACTTGCGCCTTGTATATGGCAATTAACCCTGAGAAGAGTGCAACTCCGAGCTGTTTATAGTAAATATCGTAAAAATGTATAACTGGACAAACGATAATCATTTTTTTAAAATTATATCAAGCAGGGTCCTATGTATGGATTTATTAATTTAAAAACATATATAATTAATTCAAGTAAATTAGTTAATTTTTATATGAAAAGGAACAAGTCACAGAAAAATAAATAAAGTAACGGTTGAAACTGGGTCTCTCGTATATCCGGGACGAATGCATTATACCACTCTTTTTGTGTGTGAATACCGCACAAGAGTCTCAACAGCTCCAAGCCATCTGGAGCCAGTGAGACTATGGCATCCCCAATTGGGGTATGTTGTGATGCTGGAGGTAGTGGAGGAGGGGAAATAAATGAGGAAGAGGAAGGTAGGGAAGTACATAGCTATTTAGATCTGATCACTAATCACGGCTACAGCCATTTCAAGCAACTTTTCTGCTAGCGAGAGCACTTATTTTTAAGTTGTTTCTGACGATTTCAAATTTCAAAATTAACAATATTATCTTCAACTATTTTTTCCCATAGTTTTGGCAGCAATCTTTTTACATTATTTTCAAATTTCTTCTCAAATTATTAATAAAATTAATTTGTCTTTTTTTTGGGCAATTTCTTCGTTTAGCTTTTAAATAGAAATAGGAAAAATGACATCTGACACAGCTGATGTAGTTGCCTCGACGTCCGCCAAGAGCGTAGATGCCAACGTTTGGCTTGCCTACGCTTACCTAGGCTTGCGTTGCCACAAGTGTCAAGTGGCAAGTGTCTGGGCGTAGCATTCACTTTTCGTCGGGACAGTTTTTTTTTCGAGCTTGTTGCCGTGAATTCAAGGTAAAATACTTTATTATTTTAGGTGATTTTTAAATTACTAAGAAAGCGGTGTAAGTGGTGTAAACAAAGTGATTTGTTTTTATTTAATTTGTTATTATTATTAGAAGTGAGTGCATATAATAAAGGCTTCGCATTTATCGTTCTCGATGGTAGTCAACGCGCATGGACTTGGCACGCGTGAATCGAATGTTACCTACAGGCTGTTTCAAAGTTCGTTCGTCGCTCAACAATATTAAAATATTTAGGTACTACTATTTCGGATTTTCGTCGCTCAACAATATTAAAATATTTAGGTACTACTATTTCGGATTTCTTTCGGAAACTGCTTCCTTGAACCCATTATTAGAACCATTTAGCGCCCTTGAGGTGATCTTTCACAAAAACGGCGCTCTACAAATTATCCAATTATTTTTTTTTTTTTTATTTGCCTGTGATTAATTAAGATCGTTAATTAAGCTAGTGTGTGTCGGAGTAATGTAAGCTTAATCGATAAATACTGAAAGCATGTCTTCCGTTCGATGTTTCCTGCTTTAATTAAGACAGTTACTATTGGCAAACTGCGTTAATTGTATCATTTTGTGGAACAATAAAAGAAATCAGTTTTAATCGAATACTAAATGTTGTTTTATTAATTTAAAACCAGGAATATTTCTGTATCATTTATGAAAATGAGATGTAGTATATGCAGTTCTATTATAAAAGGTAAACAAAGTGTTTTTATTTTATTTAATGGTGTTACTAAGGTTAGGTAAAGAGATGCAACTCGGTAAAAAAACTTAAGTATTTAGAAAATAAAATTGGTATAAATAGGTATTCATCAAAATTAAAAAGTAATTATGGGAATAGAGGTAAAATCTTTTTTGTTATTTGTTTTTGGGGTGCTATGCCGTGTTGCGCTAACTCATTCTTTAGCCAACGTTTCGGACAGCATTGCAGTGTCCATCATCAGGGCAGAACCAAGAATCAAGGGCAATAAATAACACATCTGCCCTGATGATGGACACTACAATGCTGTCCGAAACGTTGGCTAAAGAAGGAGTTAGCGCAACACGGCATAACACCCCAAAAGCAAATAACAAAAATACTTTTGGCCGTGAAAATCTTAAATCATATTTGAGGTATAATCTGATTACTATAACATGACGGCCACTTTTGTCTAAATATTGACGTAAATAAACTAACGTGAAGTTGACAACACGCCGAAAATGTTAAATGCTAATGAGTATTGCCACGCTAAAAAAATCGTCACCAATATAATTCGTCAAATCTTCTTGTAAAAAATTTACAATCCGGCAGGATCAGTCCCCTCCCCAGAATAGCTAGTACGATGTTGAAGCGTCGTTTTAGGGAATATTTATGAGTAGGGCCGTAGATATATTTATTTTCAAATGTATTGACTTAATATTTAATAAACGTAATAAGTGTGCAAGGACATTTTGAGAAATAAAGGAAGTGAGAAATTAACTTTATATCTCCTAATGGAGAATTGTGATAAAAATTATTCATCTAAATGTTACACATTTAAAATTTAATGTGTTTTTGTTGCTGAAGGTAAATGCTTAATTTTTTTCTGAATGTTTAGTCGAATTACACATTTTTTGTCGAAATCATAAAAATATATATTTTCAATTCATAAACGTTTCCACTTCTTTAGTAAATCCTTTTTTGGTTTGCGAAGGATTACCACGCACAAGTTTCATCATGAAAAAGATTTACGCAAAAAAATTACTTTGCGAACTCCATATATTATACTTTTGCATCAAATATGCACTCACTCATTCAAGGCTTCGGCCAATAGTGTTATACGAAAGAACTCACACAATCACAGACCAAGTTTTACTCCCCACACAATTGGGGTATGTTTTTATATACATATATGTGACACCTCACAAGAGCGTCCCTGCCTGTGCAGTGTACCGACAGGGGAACTATGTCACCACCCGGTTGGGCGGCGTTGTGAGGCGGATTAAGGTAGGGGCTGTAGGAAGGGATTTATTAATGCAGGCCTTGAAGAGGCTCGGATTATAGGAGGGAGGAAAAACAGATGCCGGTAGCTCAAAATTGCTCGTTGTTAAGCTAAAAGTATTGGAGAAAGGAAGGAGATGTGGAAGAGAAAGGTGGGGAAGTACCTGGTCACCAAACACGGCTAAAGCCATTTCAATCAAATTTTCAATTCTGGATGATGGTATTACACCAGGGCAATACTGAGAGTACCCTCCAATCTGGAACGTATCGCAAATATACCTTATATTATTTTTAAAGATAAATTGTGAAATAATACAATGCCATATCTGCTTTGTTTCTATTATCTATGGGTAAAACCATGTAGGTGCCTACCTAACACAAAAATTTAAATTTGTAACGGAACAAGGAAGATAGGCCATTAATCGTTGTTAGTTTGTGTGTAGTGTCGCCAACATCATTTAACCTAACAATGCCCTGCATCTACACTCCTACATAGTCACCAAACGTACAACCCGTGCAGTATGGTCTAAGCTCGATGACAGTTGGCAAACTTCCATGCCATATCCGCTTTGTTTCTATTATCTATGGGTAAAACCATCTAGGTACCTACCTAACACATAAGTTAAAATGTGTACCGGAACAGGGAAGATAGGCCATTAATTGTTTTTAGTTTGTGTGTAGTGTCGCCAACATCATATAAACTTACAATGCCCTGCATCTACACTCCTACATAGTCACCAAACGTACAACCCGTGCAGTATGGTCTAAGCTCGATGACAGTTGGCACGCTTCCATGCCATATCCGCTTTGTTTCTATTATCTATGGGTAAAATTTTGTTGGTACCTATAAAAAAGCTAAAATTAACAATAAGTATTAAAAATGTTTTTTTTCGAGATGGCTGAAATTTTTCACTCTTACCTTTCGAAAAACTCAACGAAAAAGTTTCATAAAGGATTGGACTTGAAGACGAAACATTACTTTATCATAATGTACCAAATTCACAGCGCGTAAATATCTACATATTTGATATTATTATTTGTGCCATCTGGCGTCAAAAATATTAATAATTACACATTATTCCAATGGAAGTTTCCTACTTACCATAGGTCGAAAGTATGCTTTATGTACACGAAACACCTCTCTGTGAAAAGCATTGTTTGAGACCACGACGGGAAATTATATATAACGCATACATTGAGGACTGTCTTCAAACTATCGTCTGTACAGAATAAAAATATGTCTTCAAAGTATGCTCTAGATGTATGTATCGATATATATATTAAACGGTACATCATAGACGTATAAAGCTGTGAGGGGGTAGTTTTTAAGGGTTGATTAAACAAAATGGCATTAAAAAAAAAGTGTATATAATGTGGCTCAAAGTATGCTTTATACAAATATATATATATATATATATATATATATATATATATATATATATATATATATATATATATATATATTTTAAATAAATATTAAAACAAAATCTCGAATGATTAATCTTAGAATTGAACTGAAATAATAATTGATAAAAAGTAGCAAATTTTAAAACATTACGTAATTTGAATGACTCAATTAGTAATGATTTTAGGTACATTTGATCAAATATATATTTTTTTAACATTTCTCTAATACTGATTAAGAAACCAGATATTACATAGAATCGTCAAGGTTTTATCTTCAGGCTTCATTTTCGTAGTACTGAACTAATTTTTCTTCAGTTATACCTACTATTATTTTCAATAATATTATGGACTCTCCACCTGCGCTTGTACTTTGCTGGAATGTATAACTTCTCTCAAGACATTGTATAAACATAAACATATTACACTTATTTAATTATTTTAATTATTAACTAACTAAGTAACCATCACGCCGTATCTCCTTTTTTCATTCATTCGCTCTACATACCCAAACCATCTAAGCTTCCTTTTCTTAATCTTACTCATTGCCCTTGTACCAATCAGCCTTGCATTCTTTACGGATCTCTTCATTTCTCACACTATCATACAGGGTTTTATACCACACATACTCCTCAGGGATTTCATTTATATAGCATTCAGAGTTTTCAGTCTCCAACTTTTATTCACGGTCTCCATAAAACAGTTACTAAATAATTGATTACAGAAATTATGATTGTAGAACATATAAAGGAAATGAAAGTGAGAAGTAATTTAAAAGTAAAAATAAATGTAAAATAGTGGTACCAACAAATAGTAGAAATAATTACATAACATGTGTATATCGAATATTTAAACCTACTGAAGAAAATAAAAAAATGAACATGCGAGAGGTGACATTATTGTGATGCGTTAGTACAGCTAAAGACGGTTAATAGTAATATATATTTTTTTTATAGTGAATACCTCACAAGAGTCCCAACTGCTCCCGTCTGGAGCCAGTGAGACTATGGCATCCCCAATTGGGGGATGTTGTGAGGCTGAAGGTAAGTGGGGAAGGGAAAGAGGAAGGTGGGGAAGTACCTGGCTATTCAGATCTAGTCACTAAACACGGCTAAAGCCATTTGGAGCAACGTTTCAATTCTGAATGGTGGTCTTACACCAGGGCGATACTGGTAGTATCTTCCACTCTGGAACGTGCCGCAAATATACTATATATTATTTTAGTTAATTAATTGTGAAATAACACAAAGAATCAAATAAAATTTATTTGCGCACGCCGGGTTCGAACCCGCGACCTTCGGAATGGCAGTCCAATGCGTTACCACTGAACTATGCCGGCCGTCAGTAAAATAGAAGCATAAAAAAATATAGGGGCAGTTTTAAGCCAAAAGCTAGTTGCTAAACTATCCCTAAGAGACTTTTAAAATATCAACGATCAATGCAGCATCGTTGCAGTTGAGTCACTCTGTTGATTAGCGCGTTCCGATAGACAGATAGAAAGGTAGAGAGATGGAAAGCTTTCGCTTTTGGAGCATACAAAAATGCATGGAATTTCCTTGTTTATTTAGAGTAATTTGCGAGCATTAAATTACCTATGTCCACTTGAAAGATAAATCTTCATAAATATGGAATCTGAAAGAAACCCGATAAGTACACTAACTTACATATTTGCCAAGACTATCGGTCCACAGTAAGAAATCTTCCATCTACTATAGAAAACACCCTGGTGAAAGACCATTATTTACTATCGAAACGTTGCTTAAAATGGCTTAAACTAGGTTTGGTGACAGATCTGATCAACACAGCTTGAACTTTTGTGCGGCACGCACATTAAAAATCGATATTTGATCATTGTTTTTAATTCTCCTACACAGACATGCTCACAAATTAACTTTCAATGATCTATCTATTTCTACGTCCAATATTGAATCGAATTACTCGATATTTTTTCTAAAGTTGTAAATTGTGATTGTAAATCAGTGAAAACCAATATTTGTAAGACCACTATTCAATATCAAAACGGTGCTTGTAATGGCTTAAGCCATTTTTGGTGACCGGATCTAAATACCCAGGTACATCTCCACCTTCCCCAACTCCTTTCCCTCCCCACTAGCTTAACACTCACAACATACTCCAATTACGGATGTCATAGTCTCACTGGCTCTAGAAGGTTGGGAACAATTAGGACTCTTGTACGATATTCACAAAATTGTACCTCACACACCTGATTGTTCCTCACCTAACTTGATATTTGCTAAACTATAAAAAAAATGATAAACGATATTGCATCCGTACGGGATTATCTATTCACGAGTGAAGGGTTGTGTTCCTATTTAAGGGGAGGTGCTCGCACGCGCCTCACACTCGTAAAGTAAAAAGTAGAAGATCACATCACTATAGACACTTGCACACATTGCACACAAGATCACATCACAATCATTTTAAAATACCGCTTAAATGTATTTGTGCATAGAATCAAAGTTTGAAACACCCGCCAACAGTACCCTCCTACCGCGCAAATTCAATTAAATTTAATTATTTTTACCTAGTAAACCGTTTCATTCTTATTAAAAAACGTGGTGTTAATATTACGCGGCGCGTAGGGTTAGAATAACAAAAAACTGTTTTGTCTGTCTTGAATCAGGCTCGAGGCCGGCTTTACCACACCAACGTTGAGCGGGCGTGTAAGAGTCTAATTAGTAAGATGGTTCAAATTTATACTCACAATTTAAATATATTTACACTTTATAATATGTATCCCCACAAACATATTTGTTATTATCGTTTACTAAGTTAACTGCCAGAAATATGAAGTGACTTATGAGCTAAAATCTTTACTATTATTTTATTTGGACAAAAAGGTTTATTTTTATTTCAATTTCAATTTGCATCCAAAAGTCAAACGCCGAAAAGGTAAACGGTTTGATTTATCCAGTACACCACTAAACAAGCAATGCAATGCTTTCGGAACAATTTTTTCAACCGTCCAACACCGCAACACGAGCAATGCAATGCTCTCCGGATAATTTTGTTCATCCGTTCAGTATACCGCAACACGAACAATGCAATGCTCTGGGTATAATTTTTTGAAGGAACAAAAATATGAGAAGTTGAATTTTTTCAAAACGTGCAAGACTTTGTTTTGGAACCTCATCATTTTATTTAGTACGCTAATTAAAGTATATCCAATGTTATCATAATCAGCCATAGAATATAGATATTCTCTATTCTATTTAAACATTAAACTGAACACGACACTTTTAACTGTAGGGAAATTTCAATGTGACACTAATAATTTTTTTAAATGTAAATTTTAAAGGATCACTGAAGAGAAACCAATGAAATGTGTTATGATCATGTCGATGTCTACAGTAGATACCTGCAAATGTGTTATGATCATGTCGATGTCTACAGTAGATACCTGCATTTTTTTTTGTATAAATAACCAAACACTGAAATGTCGAAAATCGTGATTTTTTTACATTAGATCCAAACCTGAGGACTTAAGGATAAAATATCACTAAGGGCCTATGCCATCTTTGGGGATGATGTGTGAAGAATTTTTTATGGAAAGGAAGAAGAGGAAGATCTGGGAAGGAAAAAGGTGTGAGGAGTGGGTAGGAATCTGGAGTTCAGTGTATCCAGAAGTGACATACATTTTAATTTTGCCCTCTCACTGCAGTGCAAGGCGATGGGTAGAGAGGTTCCCGCTGGAAAGGTAAAGAGATCTCCTTCAACCAGTTTCTCCAAATCCGGCCCGTCACACAGTATGTAGGGCAGACACATCCGCCCGTCACACCTGCTAAGTCATCAAATTGAAATGACCTGTGGCAGAGGTGTTGGTTATCCAATGAATGGTTCCCGGGGCGGCGTTACCCATACCCGCATTCCAAATTGTAATCGTAATTTATCCGTCGAGTTTCGCCGGATAAATTACGATAAAGTGCACCGGTGCCCAGAAGATCAATGTTGCGATCTCCTTAGGGCGGACTTCATTGAAAAATAATATTCTAACTCAGTATGCCTACATGTCGCTGTACCTTAGATATGGCAATCTGTCTGATTGTCCATCAGACAAACCGACTTCCCTTGATCAGAATCAAGAAGTTTTATCATGTATTTTGCGGCACCAGCCCAGAAGTGGCTCCAAAATTGAATTATTGTTGAGATTTGTACAGGACTAGCAGGAGGTCGGTACTAGACTCAACTAGCCCTATACAAGATGCCTATTTACATGGAAGCCAGATGTATTCGGGTTTCTATGAAGCCCATTGATGTATTATATTAGTCTATGATGGAGCCCCAATACTTGAACCGGCCTGAAAATAATCTGTCACAAAAATATAAGTATTTTAAAAAAGCTCCTATGCATTAAACTAATTTACAATTATTTAGTATTTTGGTTTGAACATACGACTGATATGAAATACAGGTCATATATTTGTTATCCTGTTAAAAATGATACTGCAGGCCTAAAACGAATGAATTAAAAGAGTTTCTAACAAAGTATCAGTCAAAAGCTATTGTATTCATCCATTGTCAGAAGCCATTTAGAATTCAACTCAACCATTTGTAATCCATTTTACAATATTTTACAATATTCATGAAAAATCTATCGAGCGAATCCAACATAATTTTTTACGTAACATAAATTATAGATTAGATATTCCTATTGAAAACATTAACTACACCTCACTGTTGAAAGTCATGGGCCTTGCCACATTAAAAAAAAAGAATAATATGTTCTGATCTCTTTTTTCTTTATAAAATTGTTAATAACATGTTTGACTCCCCTAAACTCCTTAGGTTGATCGACTTTCATGTGCCTAGTAGAACGGTTCGTCAGAAGGTACCTTACCATTGTAACATTGCAGGTACCAAAGCAGAAATAAATTCAGCAATGAACCGACTACACAGTGCAGGGAATAAATATTGCGTGAACACTAACGGTACTGAATGTCTATCAGCCTATAAACACATTATTATCAAATCCGTATGTCAAATATGAACTTGGCAAACATTAAACGGAGTATGCGAACTATTTCTACTACTCTACAAAATACGTTTAAATAAATAAATATTATAATACTTAGTTTAATATTATAATACTTAAGTTAATATTATAGTAGGTACTTTGTTTAATGTTATAATACTTGACTTAATATTGTAATACTTATTTATTGTTATTAAGTTTAATTTGTAGAACTCCATTTTATTTTTTTATTTTTTATATATTCAATAATATTGTTATTGGGTTTATAAAAACAGTTTATTTTTAAACAAGTTCTGCTGTGTAATTATTATTACGCGTGCAATATTATTGAATATATAAAAAAAAAAAAAAAAATGTAATACTAAGTTTAATATTATAATACTTGGTTTAATGTTATAATACTTAACTTAATATTGGGATGCTTGGTTTAATATTGTAATACTAAACTAAATGTTTTTCTATTAGACTTTTTGTCGATTCTTATCATAATCTTGCGTTATAGAGATTTTTAATTAAAGTTACATAGTTTATAGGCTAATGTGAACAACAATTTCATCACTTTTCATTCAATTGATTTGGAGGATATTGGCAGATCATATATTTTTATTTCATTTACTTAAACTTCATGTTACCTACGTTTCGTAAACTCTTGTATCATGTTACCTATATTTTGTTAACCTATGTTTTGTTAAATCTTATATTTTATGTAATCTGTATATTTTCATATATTATGTTAACTCTTTATTGTTATTGTATTTAAAAAACATAA
This sequence comes from Hesperophylax consimilis, assembly GCF_061612785.1. NCBI lineage: Eukaryota > Metazoa > Arthropoda > Insecta > Trichoptera > Limnephilidae > Hesperophylax > Hesperophylax consimilis. The sequence goes on along the minus strand of NC_142838.1, from coordinate 1,556,679 downwards.
TTGCATTGTATGTAAAAGCCCTATGGGCGTTTAAATGAAATAAATAAAAGCGAAGGATGGCGGAACACGTGTTCATACAAATACTCATTCTGATATTGACATACTGCTATTGTGGCATTCGGTCATGATATTTATCACGAAAAGAACACGTGTTCTTGATATGTTATGAATGACTAATATTATAATAACAGGATCATTTTACTCCGTGACACGTTATTGATAATTTATCATCGGGCTTCGACTTTTGATGTTCGTGACTGACTTAAAAATAAGTCTAGCACACAATATTTAAGTATGAAAAATATAAGTGACCGGTTCTGCGCATGCATATTTCATAAAATAATATTTAACCAAGTCTCACTTCGCCCTATATCCGGTGTGAATCAACAAGAAATGCTTGACACGCTTTGAACCCCACACGCCATAAGAATAAGTCATTGTATAAAGTGAAACAGATACCGTTTAACACGATGCGCGTGCTAAACGAAGGAAATACACGTGTTAAATGATAATGATAGATATAATTCATTCTTTCATTTTATTTATACAATAATTTTTTTTTTTCAAAAATTTTAATGTGGGCCTCACTGGGTACTTTAAATAATAAATTAAAATAAAACTAAGAAGAAGTGATATAAAAAAATTCAACAATAAAGGCAATGGTGATTTTTTTATTGAATGCTTCTTACATTAAGTATTGAGAATTATTTGGTATGGTTATATAATATATATAAGTGTGTATTATGTATTACAAATAAATAAATGTTTTATTATTTTACTCAATGCGGAAAAATCTTTATTCACTGAAAATAGGTAGTTGTTCGTAACAACTTGGACTTTAACATTGTATATGTTGTGAGACTAAGGGGTGTGTGGAGACGAACTAGACGTGGGAGAGGAAGGTTGGTAAGTACTTGGCTATTCAGACCTGGTCACTAAATAGGCTAAAGCCATGCATAGCAACTTTTCTATTCCGAGTAGTGTTCTTTAGATTACCTAATACTAAAAAGTTGCGTGGACCAAGAAATTCTGTACAGACACTATTAAACTTTTTGCAGTTGTCAGCTACGAAAACTCTGGCATATTACTTTTCAGAACTATTTTTATGCGTTATAGTAAAAGTTTAATTTATTCCATATTGTCGTATTAAATAAGCAGTACTTTGTTGATATATTTCAACTTTTGTAAGCTGGTTTACCCTACACGTGGCTATGATTTTTATTATTTAGGCCATGTTACACCTGTGTATATTTGCTGAATACTTTTAGTGATGCGAAAGTTTTCGGTATTTTCCTGACTTATGTTCTGAGTAACTTTTTTTCTAGGTAACTCGGCAAGTTATGTTCTCTTCCCTAATTATGTTATAAGTAAGTGAAAAAATATGAAAAATGTAATTTTTATGATTATATAACATTCAGATTAAACCCAAAGCTGTGTAGACTTAGTTTGTTAGATGTGTTTATCATTTGGATTGTATTGAAGATAAGAAATTCTTTCATTTCAGAAATTTCTGCTAGAAAAATTTCTAAACGTTTTTATAGTCGTGACCAGAAAAAGGTTTGTTCTGCACCCCAAAATAAGGGGAAGGCATTTCTTGTTGCGGAAGATAAAATAAAAAGCAGCAGGAGAATCGTATCATTTGGCGCACCTGCCCATTGTTAAAGTGAAATAACTGAAAGTGTACTTTGAAAAATTTCAAGACCAAAGAACATGTAAACTTTTCAAATTATGTCGTGTTTTTCACTGGCTGTGAACAACCACTGAGATTGTGATAGTGTTAATAGTAATCTTACAAATAAAAACGTAATTCTTATTTTTTTTGCAATAACTTAGTGAGTAAAACCTCAAATTGTAATATTTAATTATTGAAGACAATATTAGCGATTCCTAAACGAAAACATGAAATAGAAAAATCAGAAAAAGATACGGTCACATCTAGGACTCGAACCCAGGACCATTGCCTTGCCGGGGCACCGCTCTACCAACTGAGCTAATGCGACCCTATCTCCTTCGGTCATATTTAACTGAATGATACTTCGAATAAGAACTACGAACATAGTCTTAATTTTTTCATAGCACATTTTTATTGGCAACTATCTTTATGTATGATCGCAAGATTCAACCAGAACTAAATGCAATCTAGACAGTGTCTTTAGATAAAAAATTTTTTGTCATTCTAAAAAAAAATATTCATCCTAGATTTGCAGAAAAGTCAACAGATGTCGCACATTAAAATAAACGGGGTACACCTAGTCTCTGAATGAAAATAGAAATTAGGTCTACTCAGATTTATGTATGACAGACTGCGTCCTATACTATTTACTATACACATGAATAGTAAAAATATAAAAATACCGTAATGTGTTATTACAAAATGAAAGTTAACCAGAATAAATTGAACAAAGATACATTATTATCATTTCACTTTAAATCTTTATATTCATATTAACTTTATATTTTATTTATCCCATATTCAATTTAATATCATGTGATCAGAATGTAATTAATTTATATGCATGCTTTTATATGGAAGACAGAGACAGAGTATTGCACTCACTGCTCTGTTCAGTTGAATGAAACAAACATTGTTATTGAACATGATTTGAGGTTTTCAAGTCCAAAAGTATCATCGTGATTTATTTTTGGGTTATAATGCCGTGATGCGCTACAACATTTCGTATAGCGTTACAGTCTTATTGGCTTACACATCTACATGATTTTTTTTTTCGATCTATGTCCGGGTTAAATCTTCCCCACAGGAAAAATTAAACCCTTCCACACACTTTTCCACAAATGATCATCTAGTCAATCCACATTATGCAAGTGCATTATATAAGCATAATAAACAAAAAACAATACAAGAACAACACGTCAAATCACTAGAGATCAAATTGGAAAATGTTTTTTTCATTTTTGTATATAAATTCTTTGACAGATCTAATAAGCCTAAATTTTGAATAAGGGAGCTAGGTATTTTTATTTTTTATATATTCAATAATATTATTATTAGATTTATAAAAAGAGTTTATTTTTAAACAATTTCTGCTGTGTAATTATTATTACGCGTGACAGCTGTTTCGCCTTCTAAAGGCATTGAAATAATAATTACAAAGCAGAACTTGTTTAAAAATAAACTGTTTTTATAAATCTAATAATAATATTATTGAATAATAATATTATTGAATATATAAAAAATTTAAATTAAAATGGAGTTCTACAAATTAAACTTGATAACAATAAATAAATAAAGGGCTAGGTATAATTCCAGTAGCCGAAATAACAAATGATAATATTTTTACAGTCTGAGAATGCCAAATTCTTTAAATCTCATTTCCTAAATCTTATTTTCTTTCTTATTTTTTTCAGAAACAGATTTTTTAATATTACATGAATTTAGAATAGCGATACCAATGATATTAGTTATTTTTTTAAATTTTGTCATATAAAACTCTATGCGGTCTATTATGACAAATTATTATAGTATATCCATTGATACATATTGTTTTTGTTATTATTATAGCATATTAATTATTACATATTGTTTTCGTTGTTATTATCATGTTATTGTTATTGTTATGATTAAAATATGATTATCGTTATTTTTTTCTATTATTTGTACTATCATCATTATTATTTACTGAATGAATTCCTCGAGATATGACCATCTTTCGAATTACTGGTTCCAATTTACTTTTGACCTTTTGACTCCTACGCCCATGACGGGCCAATGAGTGTTAATATCCATCCAGTCCGATAGAGAACTTCCAAATTTGAAAAGGTGTGATCAATTTCACCTAATGTTCGAAGAACGAACAGGGGTTGGAATAGCCGCACTTTAAAGGGCTATTCCACACAGATAGAGTATAAATGAATTATATGGCTTGTGACAGGCGATGCAAAAACACAATACATAACGTTAATTCACAATCAACTTACCGGGAGGAGATGGTGAAATCTGCATAGTGAGCATCATCTGTCAGCACTGGGACGTTTAGCGTGGTTGTTAGCACTCGTTATTTTAGATTAAATTGCGATAAAAATACGTCTTATGATTATTCCGATTAGACAACCGGCGATCGAGAGTTGACAGGACGAACCGTTTTTGTGCAACTGGCTCGGCTCACGGCTATCCGTCGTTTTAGCTGACTTGTGCGAACTTAAACTATACAGTTTAAATTCTGACGATATGATTGGTCATTACACAGCCTGTCAAAAGCAATCGGCGTTACGGAACATTCCGCCCACCAAAATACAACAACGTGTATTTTAAAAAAAATTTAGAAAACAAAACGGGCAATGCTGTGGAACGTTGCGTGAACGAAGAAACAGTGAAAAGAGAGAAGAAAAAGAAAATATATATATATATATATATATATATATATATATATATATATATATATATATATATATATATATATATATATATATATATATATATATATATATATATATATTAATAATAATAATGAAAATGATAAGAAAGAATGCGCCGCGGAAGCGAAGATGATTAGTCACATTGACTAGGCAATGGACATAATTTGGTTAATGTAGAGCGATGTAGAGCGTCTATCACAAGAGAAGTAAGCTTAGATTCGCGAGGAAGTAGGGCAGGATGTTTATACTCGAATTCGAGCCCAGATCGAGATAACCTGCCACCCACCCTGAGCACACCGTGGTCGTCAATGAAGGGATTAAGCTTCCGCATTTGTTTCGACATAAGGTTGCCCTCTTTCAAGCGCGTAATATCATCATTAAAATGTACGTGTTGAGTGCGTTTAACTACTGTCAAAAGTGAAGTGTGAATTTCGGCACGGTTTAATGGAAGATACAAACGACGAGATTCTTTATTCTGTAGGTTGTAGATGAATCTAAGACAGTAACCGAGAATGCGTTGGATCTTCTGAATCGAAGAAAATTTAATTAGTAATAGGTCCACCAGATTTTTGTCCTGTTGGACAAATAACGATCGAACTCGTTCCTCAGAGTGAAGTTCAATTTCGTCGACATTGCTATCGAAAGACGGCCAAGAATCGAATGACTGGATCCGCCACGAAGGCCCCGCCCACCATAACGTGTGATCGATCAGATCGGCTGGGGATTGACCACAAGAAGCGACATCCGCTGGATTATCTCCAGATGACACGTGATGCCAGGAAGTCACTTCGAGAACATCTTGAATGTGACTGACACGGTTAGCCACGAAAGTCTTCCAGCGACACGAAAGAGAACGTAACCAGGCGAGCACGATGGTTGAATCCGACCACGCAAAGGTATTGGAGATCGGAAGCAATGGTAAGTATAAATCTTTGACGAATTTTAATAGATCTGCTCAAGAACTGCCGCACACAGTTCAAGGCGAGGCAATGAAATCTTTTTTGTGAGGGCGACTCGAGACTTGGCGCAAACCAAATATATTTGAACTTTATCGTCAACATCCATGATTCGCAAGTAAACTACCGCGCCATATCCAAGTTCCGAACTATCTGAGAAGCCATGAAGTTGACACGACTCCATGTGAGGGAATGACACCCATCGAGGGATTTTGAACGACTTCAAGAGCGGTAATTGTTTAGCATAACGATCCCATTGACGAACAATGTCAACAGAGGGGGTGTCATCCCACCCAACCTTTAGAACCCACAACTTTGGTACTAGGGATTTGGCGAAAAACGTCAAAGGGCATAGAAAAACGAGAGGGTCAAAAACCCGTGCGACTTCACTGAGGATAGTGCGTTTAGTAAACTCGCGATCGAGGCATAAGACTTCGAATGAAAATGTATCATGTCGTGGCTCCCACTTTAATCCCAATACCTTGAGAATGTGAGAGTTATCAACATCCATGGACACCAAGTCATTGAGGCAGTATTCCGGAGGCAGATCGGCGAGTAATTCTGGTTTGTTACTAGCCCACTTCCGCAATTCGAATTGACCTTGTTTGAACAGCTCGATAACTTCGGTTTTCGTTTGTTGAGCTTGTTCCAAGCTGTTACAACCGGTGACGATGTCATCTATGTAAATATCGGAAGTTAGCACACGACGCGCTAGCAGTAAATCATAACCTTCATATTTGGTCAACTGTTTGACAGTACGACAGGCTAAAAATGGGGCGGAGGAGACACCATAGGTTACAGTGTTTAGTTGGCACTCTTGGATGGGTTCCGACGAATGAAAACGCCAAAATATTCTTTGGAAAGCACGATCTGGTTCTTGAACCAATATTTGGCGATACATTTGTCGTACATCAACAGTAAACACTACCGATGGTATACGGGATTTTAGCAAAAGCTCCTGCAGGTTCTTTTGAAGCTTTGGACCGATAAGCAAGGTATGATTTAACGAGGATCCGTTCACACCCGTCGCTGAGGCGTCGAAAACCACTCTTAACTTAGTGCTAGCGCTGCTTGGACGAAGAGTGCAATGATGAGGTATGTGATACTTTCCCTTGTGCAAATCTTTTCCAGGAACACGAGTCATGGGACCACTGTGTAAATAATCAGTCATGAAAGCAGAATATTGTTCACGTAAGGTTGGATTTGCTATGAGTTCGCGCTCGAGGGAATGGAATCTACGTAAAGCGATCTCACGCGACCCTGGAAAAGAGATATCCCTTCCCCTTTCTCGGAAAGGCAAGGATACGATGTATCTTCCCGAAGTGTCCCGTGAGTGGTCAGTGTAGTACATTTGTTCACAAAGTTGTTCCTCAGGAGTGAGGTGTGAAGACTGGGGAATGGTGTCTAACTCCCACAGTGGCTGGACCTCTTCGTGGAGCCGGTCTTCGTTAGTAACGATGAAAGAATTCGTTTCATGAGCAGTTTTCGAACCAACTGAACCTAGAAGAAGCCAACCAAATGCAGAATTGAAAGCTGATGGCTGACATGGACCACCATTCAAATAACCAGGTCTCAGAAGAGAAGAAAAAACCTCAGCACCCAAAAGAAGATCAATTGGTCCCGGTTTGTGACAGTCAGGATCGGCAAGAGGCAAATCTCTCAACTGATGCCACGATGACTTATCTAGACGAACAGTTGGCATGTTGTCACAGATACTAGGCAGCGTAAGTGCCTTGATGTTGAAGAGAACCCGTCCCTTAACACCGATCTCTAATTGAATGATTCCTGACGTGGTTGCGGAAGATTGGCCTAAGCCGCTAACTCTCTGAGAACTGGCTTGACAAGGGATGCCTACGAGCTCCGCAGCACGATCGGTAATGAAGTGAGCTTGACTGCCCAAATCGATCAATGCGCGAAAGGTTTGGAAACGGCCGGATGAATCGCGAATGCCAACATTGGCGGTTGACAATAGTACTATGGACTTGTCTCCTAAGTTGGCGAGGACCTGAATTTTAGAGTCGGAAGAAGGCTCCTGGTCCGTAGACGTCGTGGAGTGTTGATACTGATCTTCCAAAGAAGCGTTTTCGTCTCGATGGAGCAAAGTATGATGTTTTTGCTGACATTTTTGACATGTAAACAAAGATTTACAATCTTTAAGATAATGAGAAGAATGAAGACAATTGAAACACCAACGGTGTGATTGAACAAACTGTAGGCGATCCTGAACTGACTTGAGTGCAAATACCTTGCACTTGGAAATGGAGTGGTCTTCCCCGCAACAGGAGCATTTCAGGTAAGTGGTGGAGTTCGAGGACCTATTTGTTTTAGGCTGTCCTTTCTTAAGATCGCAAAGAAGCGCTGAAGTGCGTTTTTTGGCAGCCTGATGAAAGTTCCGTGCAAGAGGTTTGTCAATAGTACTGCTATCGCGAGTCGAAAAATGTAAGTCTCGTACAAGAGCTTCGCATTTGTTATAAAGAAATTCTTTGAGTTTCAAATATGAAGGCAGGTCGGTAGGAGACTGCAGTTGTTCGAATGCGCATCTTGTAGGTGAATCTAATTTCGACAGAATTAAATAACAAAGCACGAAGTCCCAATTATCTATTGGGAGATCCAATTCTTTTAAAATTGTTAAATCTTCATTAAATACATCGAACACGCGACGAAATTCAAAAGGATCGGTAGGCGGAAAATTTAAATTTAGCATTTCCCGCCAACACGTAAATGCGAGTTCACGCGCGTTGCGATAGCGCGCGATTAATCTTTGATATGCTTCAACGTAGTGAGCTCCTTGTACTGGAAATGTCCGAATTAACCCTAAAGCTTCTCCAGATAAACATGAGAACAAATACTGCATGCGTTCGATGTTGGATAAAGATTTGTTTTCATGAATCAGAGCGTTAAACATGTCGTAAAATTCGGGCCATTGCTTGACATTTCCAGAAAAGATTGGAATGTTTATTTTTGGTAATTTAACGTTTGTGCACGCATTTGCGGTTTTACAATCGAGAGGCTGACTGGTTAACTCCTGGTAAATTTCGACAATTTGATAATACATCTCGTCAAAGGTTTCGCGAATTTTATCCTCATCAATTTCGTTTGTGTCATCTAAAGCTAATATTTCCGCGTGAGACGTTTCAAATTCAAGAACTATCTTTTCCAGAGTAGTATAATGCGCTAACAGTAAGTTGCACTTAGTTGCATCGTGCAAAGCGCTTTTTGCTATTTCATGTGTCTTGACTAACCTATTATTTGCAAATGTCCGTTTCCGGCGCAATGTTTGAATGGCTGGGGCCATGTTGAATAAACACGATTGGAAACGTACCCAAAAACGAAACAAAATAAATGATAATAATTTAATCTATTATAATTATATGCGCGGTAGGTCGTAAATACTCAAGCGCTAGGTACCTACCTAATTACTGTTCGAATTGATTATTATTCAAAATTTAAGAAACATTCCACAGCATTATCCGTTTTGGCATAGATAGATTATAATCTTAAAGTTCCCTAGTTTCGGCACCAAAAATGTTCGAAGAACGAACAGGGGTTGGAATAGCCGCACTTTAAAGGGCTATTCCACCCAGATAAAGTATAAATGAATTATATGGCTTGTGACAGGCGATGCAAAAACACAATACATAACGTTAATTCACAATCAACTTACCGGGAGGAGATGGTGAAATCTGCATAGTGAGCATCATCTGTCAGCACTGGGACGTTTAGCGTGGTTGTTAGCACTCGTTATTTTAGATTAAATTGCGATAAAAATACGTCTTATGATTATTCCGATTAGACAACCGGCGATCGAGAGTTGACAGGACGAACCGTTTTTGTGCAACTGGCTCGGCTCACGGCTATCCGTCGTTTTAGCTGACTTGTGCGAACTTAAACTATACAGTTTAAATTCTGACGATATGATTGGTCATTACACAGCCTGTCAAAAGCAATCGGCGTTACGGAACACCTAAAGTAAGATAAAAATGGCCTAACTTACCCACAAGGTACTTATGTCGCTTATCTCTTCAGTTATTGTAATAAAATTGGCAAAAGTAAAGTGCGGTATCGTACATCGTGGTTCTTACGAGATTGTAAAAGTTAAAGTTTTAAGTTAATCAAGATAGGTGCTTGTACTGCTAACTGTAAAATATCAGTTAAAATATAAAGTTAAATCAGTCGAAATAAAAAATAACTAGAAGATTCTTAGAATTCCCGACCACATGAATACTAAGAATTTGTTGATTTTATTCGAGACAAATTCAACCCCACTATTATACGAAAATACGACCAATGATTGTATTACACTAGAGAAGTCACAAAGAATTATTATAACATTTAATAATTTTTAGAAACGAAAGCTGACTCTGGTATTTACAGAATTCCTAAAACAACAGAATTATTAATGTAATAACGTATTCTACAGATAAAATATTTGTTATTTTTATGTTAAAAATAATGTAAACAAGTTGTTGTTTCCATTTTTCTCGTGAAAAATGGCTGTTTCAAATCTGGTTTGTTAATTATTCTGTTAGTTCATCGAATTGTTAAACGGTCTAGTAAACGGAAACATTCGGCGCTCGGAATAAGGGATTAAAAACGCGAACCTTTTTGATTCACACGCCCAAACAAATACCTGACACTAATTCACTTAAAAAGGCAATGAATGAATTACGGTCCGACTGCTAGAGGCCAACGCACTGGGGATTTATTTTAATTTCTATCCGAAATCGGGTGAAAACCTTCCACAATAATTTTTGATTACATGGAAAACTTTCGCGCGGGCTTTGTTGGCCGCAATAAATACTGCACCGACGCTAAAAATCCCAGCGTTTTAAACATTTTACATAAATCATAAAGTGCGCCACTTTTACCCTGAACACCTCCCACTCTTCCACTGCCCGCGTGAGGCGGGTAGACTTACTAACGGGGTGTGAGGGCCTGAATCAAACCAATTCACACTCATATTCTCATGGGCAGGATATTAAACACAATCACACCCTTTGCGACCCTTTATTTTTACATCGGAGGCACTTTTCTTTATTACATTTATTATTTTATTGTAAACTTGACTGTTAGCATTGAAAGGTTTGGGCAAAGACATTGGTAATCATAGAATGAAACAATTAACCTTTCAACAGCCAAAAGTTGAAATAACACGAAACCAATCTTGTCACATCCATTCCATAAAGTAGGTTATACATACAAATATACATTTTATTATTATTCACAAAATATGTTTTAACGTACTTAGAAATTATAATTTTTTAAATTCAATCGGAGAAATCATTTTCAGTGTATTTTTCCAAACTCGAAAGTTTGCTGGAAAAATTGTGAACATGAATCAAAATTCAACATAGGTGATTAAAATATTCGTGACTATATATACCTACACATTAGCTTATGAGACGATAATATGGTCCAAGTGTTGGATATCTTTTTCCTTAGTATTCTCACCTATAAGAGATTGGTTTTTTTCACCGAAGAAATATTTACCTTGGAGAACGCAGTCCGAGAGAGACTTAAATGTATTCAAACGCTGGTATTGCCGTTTTTTAAAGTCCGTTGCGAAAGCCGTCACTAGTTAGGTTCACAAACAGTGAAGTTGGACAGTACTGTCAGTAGTCTGGCTGTATAAACAGAGCACGTGGGACATGGTACCGGTGCGGTGTGGGGGGCAGGATGAGGGATGTGGAAGGTAGGGAGCCCGTGTAGAGTGCAGGTCCAGGGTATGGGAAGCTAGCCTCCAGTAACCATCAGCAGATACGGCAGTAGGAGGTGCGGCAGGTAGCGGTGGCATTGTATTATTCATCTCTCCTCCCTAATCCTGAATACGATTTGTGGTTTTACGAGGAAATTATTGTTTGCAACGGCCCCGCACTAGTATTTTGCGAACAGATTGAGCGCTGACCACCGCGTTTTGAGTAAAACACACATATCATTGATTAATGCCTACTACATAACAGTCACAGTAGCATCATTGAATCTAAATAATGAAGCTTTGTTCATGAACTACACATCAACATGTCGAATAGAAATTTAGTTATTTATTGATTTTCACCGTAAAATATTATGTATAGCTACGTATTATATTAACTAAGAAAATTTCAGTTGTCTTTACTTTCACTTTTTTTGCGTAAAATAAAAAAAATGTGTTCAACGTTTCTTTCTTAATGTTAATAATTAATTCAACGTTTATAGAACTATCCCAATATATTAACGGCATTTCAAAACGAAACCTCAGTGGAAACGTTATTTCTTCGCGGACGACATGATCATCACAGTAAAGGGTCAGGACTTTTTTATGTGAATACCCCATAAGAGTCCCAACTGCTCCCCACATTCTGGAGCTAGTAAGACTAAATCATTCCCAATTGGGATATGTTGTGAGGCTAAAAATAGTGGGGAGGAGAAGGAGATGGAGAAGAGGAAGATGGAGGACTACCTGGCTATTCAGATCTGGTCACGAAACACGCCTAAAGCCATTTCAAGCAACTTTCAATTCTGAATGGTGGTCTTACACCATGGCGATACTGAGAGTATTTTCCACTCTGGAACCTGCCGTAAGAATACTGTTTTTATTTAATATATTAAATAATATACTTTTTATTATATGAATACTATTTTAAATGAATAAATTGTAAAATAACACAAATTAAATAAAATTGAACCCTCGACCTTAGGATTGTTAGTCGAGAGCCTTACCCCTCGACCAGGGAGGCCGAGAACTGGAATATCGTAAATGTACGGGACGTGTTCTCCTGCACAAGAAAAAACTATAAAATATAAGCACCGGCACACATTTACCTTTGTCCTGTGTAATGATTCAAATAAAGCACTTGAGGTATTTCATTTGAATCATTACAGAGTTATTTAAAATATCATAAAAATGCAGGGAATATCGACTATTGTAATATGTTTGCCTCAATGAATGCGTCTTGAGAAAGACGATATATTCGAAATTTGTAATTTGCTTTTGAAAAGAACGCCTTTATAAAGGCGGTTGTCTTTATTGCGGATAAAACTCCTTGTATTCGTCCAAGGTCAGTCAGTAACGGCTCTGTGACATCGGGGCCAGTGAGCAGGACCGCACGCTGGAGGGAAGGCTCTCCGGGACTGGCTGGCAGGCGGGCTGGCAGGCGGGCTGGCTCAGTCGGCAACGTTCAGTCCCCTCGATCCAGGGAATATCGACTCTTGTATGTTTGCATAAATGAATGCGTCTTGAGAAAGACGATATATTCGACATTTGTAATTTGCATATTGAAAAGAACGCTTTTATAAAAGCGGTTGGTTTTTATTGCGGGTGCAACTTCTTGTATCCCTCCAGGCTCAGTCGGTAACGGCTCTGCGGGGCGCTGGCTGGTTCAGTAGGCAATGGCAGATCCTCTCTCCGAGGCTGGCTGTTGGGAAGGCTCAGTGAAGCCCGAGGCAGAGGCGCCGCGACGTCGGGGCGTCGTTGGCTTGTCGGTGAGCAGCGAGCTCAGCAGCAGGCAGTAGCAGTAGACAGCGGAAGTGGAGCGGGGGGGGGAACCGGGTTGAAATCAAACACAGCGTGTTGCTCTCAGGTAGCGAAGCGGGTCAGGCAGAGCGGACAGCGGTAGATGTTGCTCGGTCCAAGGCTTATGGCGGAATGGTAAGGGACCGGTTTTTGCGGCGCCTTTATAAGATTCTATAGGACCGCGCCTCCGACCCTTGATTGTATTATGAAATTCCCGTAACGAGCTTGCTTTTTTCTTGCTATGAAGCTCGCCACGCTTGTAGGATTAAATCTGTTTATCTCAGAAATATAGGAATATTTTATAATATTAGACCTTATCTGCCTCTGTCGCCCTGCCAAAACCACATCGTCGCAATATTGTTTATTTAGTTATAATAAGACATATTCTACAAGATAAGTGGTCAAATCTCTGTAACATTTTCAGAGTTTCGCTGATTACATAATTATCTTACGTGTAACATATTTTATTTCTATTCGAGCTTATTTAATTAACATATAAGTATCTTTGTACATAATTATTTAGTTAACATTGTTTCCTATTATTACAGGAAGGGCTTGCAAATTTGTATTTTTTTACAAATCTCTTGGATACACGTGGGTCGCTCAAGCAGGTTTTGTGCTTAGCCAATCAGCGGCTGCCTAGCCAGAGTAAGATGGTTGCTTGAGTTGAAGCGAGACAACTGCCTTTTAGGTCCGAGCGATAAAATTTACCGTTAAACGGCAGGGCAGGTTTTTAAACATGAGTTACCTATATGTAAGGCAGGTTTATCAACATTAGTTTTATGGAAGGTTTTACATAGTTTTCGACAGTGGTAAATATGATGGCATTTTGTTGTGTTTTTTTATAATTGATGTACATTTTATATTGATGATGCTGATGACGTTCGATACAGTAAATATAAATGAAAATAATGACTTGCTCTCAATAAATGCGAAATAAAATGCTTACATCGACCTAATTATACACAGCAAAAAATATACCTCGGAGTCATTGTAGACCAACATATGAAAGGAAACAGACACATTTGTGAACATAAATGTATTTATGCATTTATTAGATCAAGAAAGTAAGAGATTAAAAAAAGTCGATTACCCGTTAATCCAGACATTAGCACGAAATTATTGGAGGGAGGTGCACATGAAAAATATTCAATTCCTGTAAAGGTAGTAAAAAGATTAGGCATAAAAATAACACCTAAATTCCTCCGCTTTCTAAGCAGCAAATGAACAATATGTACAAAGAAATAAAATATTTGAATAGTCTTCCGAAAAAGTTTGTAATAAATAACAGATTTAAAAGAAAAAAGCAAAATTCTTTTTAAAAAAATTAAATACTTGTAATAATAAACAAAATGCAGTAACTTCATTTCAAACCAAATTTATATTTTTAAAATAACATTCTTTAGTACTTAAGATGTATCATTTTACACTATATTATATTATTTTTATAAACTACTGCACCAAATTCGAGAGCTACTTCTCTTGATTGGCGTAGTAAAATGAACATTTCGCTATTTTATTTTTACTATAGGTTATAATTTCAATTTAAACAAAAAAACTTTTGTACTGTTTAAAGTTAAAATAGTAAAAAATAATTCGTAATGGGTGAATTTTCTCCTCGGAAGTCGACTTTGTAATTTGTAACACGTTTTGGAACTAAAATGATAACAAGGTTAAGTCAAAGGCGAAAATACAAGAAAAAAAGTTTATTTTATTTTATGAAAACTATTAGATTCATTTTTATAAATGTTGAAGTCTAAACAAGTGTCAAGTTTTTAGAAAAGTAAACGGCTTATAAAAAAATAAAGCAATTTCAATCTTCATATTTATGTTACTTCACGAAGCATGACTACGTAACTAATGGGCATTTACTCAAATTTAAGTGATTCTGTATTAAACTCTCCCTCAACTTCCAATTTAAAATGAAATCAGAGGATATTTTAACGTGGCTGCACGATATAAAAGGTGGCAATAAAATAAAGTACAGAATATAAAAAAGCCCAAAGTTCAAACATACCAAAAAGTTTCCTAAAAAAAAGAAACAATCTTTATTTAACTTTTTTATCTAGTGGCCTAAAATAAATCTTCATTAGAGTAAATTGTTAACCTTCGCAACCCACCAGAGGTCTGCGAGGGTTCGGTGTTACTCCATTAGTTATTAACGGTCCACGATAAAATTTTGGATAAACCCATCGAATATGAAAGGTTAACTCATACGTGTATGGGTTCATAAAAATATTGCCGTAAATTCAAAATGTTTTTTGGGGTTATATTCGGGCGGGCTTAGTGTCTTGGGGTACATCGGACTTTATGTATTGTTGGGCCAGGCAGTAAATAAAATTGATTTTTCCTTTATTTACCCTTGTGGACAGTGTATTTAAATTTTACGATAAAATAATTTATTTTTTATAATCTTATACTTACTGATAAATAAGTAGGGTAGCTTGTCAATATGTGGACAGATACTTGGTGATTTTATTCATTTCAATTTGAAAGGCGGGTATGGGTACAGCCACCCCGCGAACCATTTGTTAGATTACCATAATCATAATTATTGGCCATACGTCACACCCAGTGTTTCGCTACGTTTGGTGGCATAGCAGGATAGCCCGGGATCATGGGCTGGAGGTTTGTCTTGGTCTTAGTGGCGGATACGTCTGCCCACCTACTGCGTTGCGGGCCGGATCGGGAAAAACTGGTTAAGGGAGACCTTTTGAACTATCTAGCCAGACTCTAGCTCGACCCATCGCGTTACGCCGCAGTGGGAGGGGAGGATTCATGCGTCCGTCAGTCTTGAACACATTGACCGCCAGATTTCTACCCACCCATCATACATTTTCCTTCCCAAAATATTCTCTTCTTCCTTTCCCTAAAAAAACCCTTCTGAGAGATTTTTTTTCTAGGGTACTCATGTGTGGAGATAATGCCTTATGTAAAGTAAGTTATTAGTTAATTAGTATCGTAATTAGTAACTGTTATTACATTACTATTTACTTGAACAGTTTACTGACCCAGCATCAAAAAATAATGTATCTAGTTTTCTCTTATTTAATAAATCGAAAAAAGATCTCCTTTTAAACTATAAGATTTGTAAGTTGGTAGGTACTTAAATAGCTACCTGCTTGATAAAATTATAATCATTTTATAAACAACACATTTCATGTAACATTTTTAATCCAAATTTGTCAAAAGAAACGTCGCTACCTCCATGACAATTATTTTTTACACTTTTGTATCGAACTTGAAAACATGATATTATTGGATTAAATATTATAAAATTTGCCATTTGAAAAATGCAACAGAATATTCGGTTACTAGGCGATTCAAGCCGGAAAAAAAAGAATATTGAACACCCGACGCTGACTCATACCAACACCTGCGTTTAAAACAGTAAACAAGTTTTTTTGTTTGTTGTTAGTCACAAAAACGCTTGCTGGCGAAATTTTAAATACCCAGTTAAAATACAATATTGGGTCAGTCAAGTTTTAAAATTACCACGAGTGGATGGAACACCTCCAGTTAAATCGCGATCTGTTAGTTATAATTAAAAATTATAAATTCCTGAGTGTCAACTGAATCCTCCATCACGGCACAATCATTTTAAAAATTACAATTATTTGCAAGAGCTTTAAGATTTTCACGGCCAAAAGTACTTTTTTTATTTGTTTTTGGGGTTTTATGCCGTGTTTCGCTAACTCCTTCTTTAGCCAACGTTTCGGACGGCATTGCAGTGTCCATCATCAGGGCAGATGTGTTATTTGAGGTTGTGGTGAAATGTGAGCTTATGTATGAGGTTGTGTAATTGACGGCTACACCAGAGCTAAACGAAGAAAACCACTTTAAATAAAAAAAATTGATACGTTAATGTTAGCTCAGAGGGTTGGAGCTGGCAACACGGTATCACAACTTCATACATAAGCTCACATTTCACCACAACCTCAAATAACACATATGCCCTGATGATGGACACTGCAATGCTGTCCGAAACGTTGGCTAAAGAAGGAGTTAGCGAAACACCGCATAACACCCCAAAAACAATTAACAAAAATTTGCAAGAGCTGTTTACGGCCGGCACTCTATCAGCTGAGCCAGACGCATCTGTCATTATTAAAATAGTGGGGCGTCTACGTGTGCCGGCTTTTATAATCAAATGACCATGCTGCCGCTGATCACCTAGAGCAGAGGTTCCCAATGTGGTCTATATGGACCCACAGGGGTCGATATCAGCTTGCTGGGGGTCTATGTCAAGGAGAAAAAAATTTGGGGTTCCACGAGATTCAAATGGGGGTACAAACGAGCGGACCCCCATTTACCTCTACTCAATATTTAGGAGTTCCGTAAATGACACAATACACCTAACACAAATAACACAGTTTACGTAATACTAATAATAGACTGAGAAATTACTTATTTGATATTTGTATATCGTAAAGTTGTTTATTGAGGTATATAAATAGAGTCTACGTTGTTTTTATCATAAGAATTAATATATTGAACCAAAACATTGCACATTGGAAGCCTAAAAAGAATTTTCCTAGTTCCCCAACTTGTTTTTGAAAAACGTCCAGGGTAATAATGACGTTCAACATTTAGATGTACTTCACACAGACTTCGAAACTAAGTTTGAAGACATTTTGATTGTGGAAATAGAATGTTGAAGAATCGGATATCATATGACAAAAAGAACTGATCGGAATAAGCGCTAACAAAGAACTGGGCAGTTCTGTAGGGCCAGCTACAGAAAGAAATTCCCGTTGCTTATCCTGCTCCATCTTCATCCTGTCTGCACAATGCAAAAGCAGGGGAACTATATCGCCACCCGGTTGTAGGGCAGGCAAGGTAAGGGAATCTTTTAACGAAAAAATAAATGATTATCACGTGGGACGTCAATAGTTTTAGGAAAATTCAATATTCGGCAGGCAGGGGGTCTACGGAAAAAAAAATATTTGGAAAGTGGTCTACGGGGCAAAAAAGTTTGGGGACCTTTGACCTAGAGGCTGGCGAATTCTTCCTGGCTACCGACTGAATTAGCCATTGATGCTGAAAACCTAGAAACCGGCCAATTCTTCCTGGCTACCAACTGAATTAGCCATTGATGCTGAAAACCTAGAAGCCGGCCAATTCTTCCTGGCTACCAACTGAATTAGCCATTGATGCTGAAAACCTAGAAACCTAATTATTTTCAATGAAGAATACAAACATTTCCAGGTGACGAAATACCTGATGAAGTTTCCTTCTATGAGTAGGTACTACAATCATAATCAGTTGAAATATTGCTTGAGCAATGCTGGAGGCTTGGCTGAAGATTAAACCCTCCACGCCTGGATAGAAGCCCGGTATTTAGGGCCGCTTGACCATCTAACCGACCCATTTACAATAGTAAAATAGAAAACAGTGAGAAAGAATAGGTAATACCATAGATTCAAATATTATGGTGTGTTGAGTTCTTAAAGTGTAAATGCTCTAGCCAGCTTTGGAAAATTCGTTTGGTATCACTAAAAGGAATTTATTCGTAAACAATAAGGAAATCCAGTAAAAAATATTATAGCTTAAATACATATATTCATATCGATCAAATTAACTAATTAAACGCTGATTCTGATATAATTTATGTATTTAATAATACTTATATCTATTTATGGTTAAACTTATATTTATGTATAATAATACTTATAAAATATATATATATACCAATATATATATATATATATATAATTTAACAATCATTATTTAAAAACGAATCAAACACTCTCACATCACAACACACTGTTTGGTTGGTACGACTGAATCTGCTGATACTGACATTTTCTAACGTCACAACTAGTCTACGTTAGTATATCTATGGTCTGCGATAGGATTAGTGACAAGATGCCAAGATTTTAAGTAGTGTTCTTCAAAGTTAAATGCGGGTAATCTTAAGAATATAAACGTTTATAAACTCCCATACAAAATACAGCACCGGTTGAAAAAAAAGTAGACTTTTGAGACTGGTGAATGATGACTTTACTCGTCACTTTTATAAATTTGGTGTGATTTTGAGAGATCTAAAAACTTTGAACTTTGAAAATTATTTTAAATGCTAAAAAAAATACTGGTATTGGCAGGATGTGGGGAATTTGTTTTCAGCTTAAGTTGTTTTCTTGTCTAATGAACCATTTTGCTGTAAAAAGTACATAAGAAAACGGGTATCTATTTACGTTAATAATTGTTTTTTAAGGGCATCAAGATATGAAAATAGTTTACTCAAGACAAATTGTTCAGGCAATAATGCGTGGCAACCAGTCGAAACAAATTATAATCGTGTTTATTCGTAGCGGAAAACTATATAAAAATATGAATTTCTTATTTCACAGGCCGTATGTATTTAGCGCGTCACGCATTACCTCATCCCGCGGCGGAGGCTGTGACAGGACATCCGTCTTCATCTGATACCGCATATTTCATCTTGTTTCGCGTTATTGGACTTGTATTCGTGTACTGGTGCGCGGTACACGCTGAGGTGTGGTCTAACCATATAACGCACGTCACGGCGTTACTGCGTAGCGGCTAACGACCCTTTCAGAATAACTGTGGTGTTTGAAACACTACAATACATATTTATAGAAGGATTTCAGTTCTGTACGAACAAAAAGCATATACTTTATCTGTAGGTACTTATTTTTCTTCATCCAACATTTGAGGTTCAGCTTCGGCCTTAATGTCTCGAGTTTGTTCTGTTTTTGGCAATTCTCCTGCCTTTTAAGTTTATCGGCCCATTTGATCTGTGTGTGATCTCTGTATTTTTTTTCCAAATGATACCGTCTGATGGATATTTGTTTTCTAATTATTACTGTAATATTCAATTCGCAAAGAAATGCAGGAAAATCATAAAGAGATTCTAGCTTGTATAGTGTAATGCAGATAAGAGGGGTAACGTTCTTTCTTGAATGATTTGCATATACAGTAGATATTTTCAATTTTTTGTTTTCCGTTAACACATATAGTACTCGAAAAGCTCTCGATTAGCTAGCTGGATGTGGCGGGTTCAAATTCCGGCATGTGCAACTAAATTTTATTGATTAATTTGGTGTTTTTTCACAAATTACTCATTTAAAATAACATATTGTATATTTTCGGCACGTTCCCGAGTGCAAGATACTCTCAGTATCGCCCTGGTTTAGGACCACCATTCAGAATTCAAACGTTGTTTAAAATGGCTTTGGCCGTGTTTGATGACCAGATCTAAATGGCTAGATACTTTCCCACCTTCCACTTCCCCATATCCTTCTCCTACCCACAACCTTCAGCCTCAATTACTTACCAAATTGGGGATGGCATATTCTCACTGGCTCCAATCGGATGGGAGCAGTTGGGATTTTTGTGCAGTTTCACATTAAAAAAGTAACACATTTTATAAAAATGTGAATGTTTACTTTTAGCATGATAAAGTTTTTTTTATTTTTAGAAATAATATTTTCTTGAGTTTTGCATCCTCTGAAAAAAACTGGATTAAAAAACTATCATTCAGTCTGTTGGAAGAGATAACCATATCTCTGTAAACGGATAGAATTCTCCAAATCACGCAATAGGTGAAAAAATCATAGGAATTTGTTTTGAGGAACTAGATTCGTTGTCATTGATCAGGAGATGACATGAGGACATTACCGGTGCCTATTCAGGAGCAGAACAAACGCTCGCTCAGCACTCGATCTCTCATCCAATAAAAGACTAACTCCATGGCACTTCAGTTCTGCACCCTAGTTATATAGTATCCGCTCGTATACGACGGAATAAGTAGGACACTGCGTTATAACTGCGCTAGAATTCCTTGGGGCAGAAGACTGAATCTCCTCGCCACAGATCTTTGATTTAGGAACAAGAATATCATATTTCAAGAGATGTTTTATGAAGCCATCATTTCAGCGAAGCGTCGCAGAATATGCACTCTGCGAGAAAATGTTCCCGTGTTTCACAAGAAAAGATATCATCCCATCCCTTGGGCCACCGTCTAACAAGAAACTATGATACTCTTGTGTTTATAATTCAGAAGTCATCTGATAACGTAAGCGCTATTTGAAAATATTAACTGCAATATATGATCATGACCTTTTGTTTTAAAAAACCTTGATGTTTTTTTTTCAAATTGTATATTCTGAATTGGGTCAATTTATCCTTAAGTTGCACCAATCCCAAGATGCCCATTGTAGGTTAAAAAATCCGGTGAAAAATAAACAAGTGGAAAAGTTATACATCTAAATGAAAATTAAATGGAAATTCTTCATGAATTAACTGGTACAAAATTAGAAATAATTGACTGAGTTAAGCGAAGTCCTATTTTAATTGTTTGGCATTTCGTTTTTAATTTTTTGTATGTTCCATTTCCATTTTATGTCGGAGGCTGTTTTAATGGTTTTCAAATCTTAAATCATCGTGTTTATTTGAACTTTGTTCGCTTTTTTTCAATATAAGCTAAAGGAAGTTTAAAAAAATAACTGTCATTGAGATAGTGACTAGTTTCTTTGGACAAATTATATATTTCCATATTTAAAAAGAAAAATTTATATAAAATATAGGGTTTATAATTACGTAGGTAGGCTTTTAAGTCCCTACCACAAATCTTACAATTTCAGAGGTAATTTAAGTTGATTTATTAAATTTGTAAAAACATTAACATACTTTTGTGCAAAGTTTACTGTTCTCTGAACTATTATTAATATTAATATGTTATATTTGTCATTCATAAATAAATCTAGTACCAAATGAACTACTTTTTTCAATGTGATTTGTCAATTTTTTTAGAAATATGAATAAAATGTAGATCTTCTATTCGGTTCTAACAGGGTCTTAGGACGGTCTGAACCCGATTTTAATGTAAAAAAATAAAAATAAATCTAATAGGATCTAAGCTAATTGCCATCTGTATTTTAACTTTTATCCACATTATTTTATCCACCTGCCAAAAAAATACCTTGGCTCTGGACCTGTAAAATACTTACAATACAAACGTGATCAAACGATACAAAATAAAATTAAACGTCATTACGTACGTACCTAGTTTTGCAAAAAAAACAATTGGGTTTTTGGCACCTGTTTTCCTTCAAGCTCCCACTAATATGCCCAGAAATACAGTGTCATTATTTTCATCTGTTTGAGTATGTTCTCTTGTGAAAGCTTTGCCTCTCTAATGCAGAGTAAAATGTCGTCACTCGCCTACCTGTTGACAAGGAAACTATGTACAGTGTGTACACTTTGTCGTATGCAATTTTGTCCCGGAAGCCCGAAGTGCACACCAGTACCAACTCGTACATCCACATGCTATAATATGATAATAACGCTGAAACACATGACACATCATATCAACGTCGAAGAAAGTTCATCATTTTCAAGATAGAGAAGAATGTCATTTATGCGCATCTCTAATTTGCGATTTGTGAACTTCATGAAAATATAAAACATTTTTTAAATTATTTTAGGGCAACAAAAATAGTTTCAACTAGCAAAGTAAATTCAAATATTTTGTACAAGGAGCTTTAGTTTTAAAAGTTTAATGAAATATGGATAAGATTACGCAACTGCTCAGCGGTAAGGTACGTATATCTATAAATGCTCATGCTATCCGGATGTAAGTCAGATTCGTGAACACTTTTCTATGGAGGCCGTGTTGAAATACCTTAATTGATACTACAGTATTTCGTCTTTTTCCATTGATAAAAATAATACTTCTATACCCTACTTATAGATAGTTAAGAGGTAAATTAAACTGACCCATTTTGGGGGACACAATCCTAAATAAATAGTGATGGGAATCTTACTAAAGCTAGACAAAATTATATCGTGTTCCTTCGAATTTCCACTCATTAATTTACTCATTTTTGGTGCTTTTTACAAGTCAGGTCGGTTTGCCTTTTTCTGAGGATACTAATGAAAATAAATACATATTTACTTTACTTTTGTGACCAGCACTTTAGTTCATCGAATTTGTTTGGTGGTTTTTCAGTGTTTTTTATTACTTTGAAAGTAATTGGGCTTTGAAATTAATTCATTTGACGGAAGTATTTCGACTAATTATAAGATGAGACAAATTTGTATCCAAATGAAAGAGAAAAGAATTTCACTTGTCAACTTAGTATTACTTACAAATAAAATATTTTAATTAACATAATTAATTACCTTTATAAAATTTTTCTATCTTGTACTCTTTGTACCAATGTACATTTTTGACGTATTGTAATTTTAAAAATATTAATATTGAAAGCGTTTTGGCACATTATCGCAGACAACAGGAAAACCATGGACCCAGAAATAATAAATGAATAAATATGTTTTACATTAGCTCCACCAAAGAGACTCTGAGAGAAAATATTTCCCCTCGGGGCCTATGTCATCTTTGAGGATGCTGTTTGGAGGGTCTTTTAAGAAAAAGAAGGGGTAAAAATTCTGGGAAGGAAAAATGTATAAGGGGTGGGTAGGGATTCCGGGATCAGTGTGTTCAGGAGTGACACACGTATGAATCCATCCTTACCATTGCGGTGCAAGGCGATGATCTCAGAGAGTCCTGTTGGCGAGGTCAAAGGGTCTTCCTCAATCAGTCTCTCCTGACCCGGCCTGCCACGCAGTTGGCGGGCAGATGCATCAAGACCCGAACAAACCTACCCCCATGAATCCCATCACCACTACTCGGGGTGACTGGGTGTTGGTTATCTAATAAATGATTCCCGGGGCGGCTATACGATTATATTGTTATTTTTAACTTACTTAAGTGATAGCTATTTATTTTTCTTTGTCTTTAATTCTTACGCATTTTGAGCTAAACAATTTCCGAACTCTGATAACTGAAAAGAACCCTATAACTATAGCGAGTACAAAATAACACCTCTATATATTAAAATGCAGCATTCTAAAAAACAATCAAATCATAAGTTTTATATTACCGTGATGTATCTAAAAATGTTTTCGAGTATCAAGGTTGAAAAATGTTCATGTAAAATTCTTTTTAAAAATACTTCATTTCGAACCCACGCCTTCCCCCGATTTTAAAATTCATCATTCTATTTTGACGCGACCCACTTTTAATATTTACACACAGAATAAAGCAATTAAAAAACTGTAAAATCACGAAAATACTCGTTAATAAATAACTATCTTATCTTTTGATATGATTAATTTGTTATTAATCTGTCAGATTACAGTGGCGGGGCATTTAAAAGGCCGGCCCCCACGAAACCTGAACAGGAAGCTCGGCTCCGCTAAAGTCTTTAATCACTGCCAACTCCGACAAATTTAAAAGGCGAGAGCAAGATAAGTCACGTCACTAGGACTGGGGCTGCGGACGCGGCCGCCCCGACACTGTACTTATATACCTACCCATACGTATACCGTGTACTGCCTTATTCATATCTACAGCCTTGCCGTGTTAACACAACCTTCAGCGTGTTTCATGATAGCGCTTAACTGGACGACTAGCGACTTTCAGGCAAAGTGCTGAAATTTTGTTTGTACGCTTACGAGAAAAAGTGATGGACAAGTTTTTTTTGTAAAATATAAAAATTCGGTGTCTCTGTGGATATTTTGTTTAGGCAAACTACATAAATTTTTATATTTTATGCTCGACCTTCAATATAATCAGATCTCTTTTCGCAAAAAAGGTTTTCGTTCCGAAAGATAAATTATACAAAGAGAATAAATTGCATTTTTTTCAGTGTTTCTTAGCAATTCACCAAATCACGGACGGTTATATATATGTTTCATCAATTGTCGTAAAATTCTCTATAACAACCTTACCGAGCAATCGTAAGTCTTATTAATTGAAACAAAACTATTGATATATGACATTATATCATAGATTGAGGTTATTTTGGCGGATGAACAAAGGTTTTTTGTATTATTGTTTATGTATATATAGTATATTTTTAAAAATATTATAATTCTGGTTTCTGAAGAGTTATCTAAACATATAGATAGTAATCGACATTAAAAGAGAACCGTCGATGTAAATGACTATTTGTAAATGCACATCCAATGTCTTTCAAGCGATTTTAGAAAATATATTATAGTCGTACTTTCCAGGGAATAGTTTTATTTTAATAATATATTTCATTTTACAAAGCGAAACCTGTAATTTTTAGGGTGATAAATTAGATTAAGCCTTCCTTCATGGGAAGAATTGGATTTTTTCCCGAAAGAAATT
Source organism: Hesperophylax consimilis (assembly GCF_061612785.1). Classification (NCBI taxonomy): domain Eukaryota; kingdom Metazoa; phylum Arthropoda; class Insecta; order Trichoptera; family Limnephilidae; genus Hesperophylax; species Hesperophylax consimilis. Next base: position 1,531,691 of record NC_142838.1, on the reverse strand, counting down.
TTCTGGCAAAGAAATAGCGGAATATCTGACGCCCTCGCTTATAATCTGCAAACCTTTTCATTTCGGAGGTTGGAAGTTCCCGAATCGGAATAAGATAAAAACCCAATTTCCATGTAAAGCGTCTTACCTTTGGTATTCCGTGTCTTTGCTTTGGTATCCGCTCTATCTTCAGATCGCACAGAACAGAGAGGAAGCAGTAGCTCCTATTAATCTGCAACATAAATGGATGTATAAACTTACCCTTTATTATTTCTAGTCCGAAAAAAGGAGTCTCTAATACTGAGTTATTTTATGCCATTTTCTTACCACATTATTGAATTTTTTCTATTTTGGTGCATTTTTTTCTTTGTTTAATGAACGTAAATAATTTTTCAGGTAATACATCACCTAGAGTATCTGGAGGAACATCTGCTAAAGGTAGCTATTAAATCATGTATCACTATTCATTCATTTTATTTCGGGTTTGTAAGTTGTGAGAGGGTGTACGAAACGATGAAGAGTTTGGCTTGTAGTAAAAAATGGTATTATTTAAAACACAACGATAGCAGTATTTTTAAACTACAAAATATACCTATTACTGCATTATTTAACACTTTTATTTATGTGTTTATTTATTTATTGTCTAACACACGCTCGAAATAGACTTTTTTTGTGATAAACTAATGTTTATAAGACAAGGTTTTATGCATAGTATAAAGGATAACAAATAATTATAAGCAATAATTAGTCGCCTGAAATATCAATAAAAATTGAAAATATCTCCCGAGTAAAAATAATTAGTGAGAAATTTAGCACTAACAAAGCCTTTCCTACAAAAATGATTTTTTTTTGTTTACAGGTGGAAAAATATAATAAGCAGTAATTGTTGATTGAGGTACCAGTACATATTGAATTATTTGGCGGGTTAGAAATAATCCGACATAGCTCAGTGGTTTCAGAGCACCTGACCCGACATCAGAAGGCACGGTTTCAATTCCCGTTTCAATTTCAGGCGACTAATTATTGCTTATAATTATTTGCTAAAAAGACATAAGAATAAGGTTTTAATGGAGTACAAGGATGTGACCGTGCATTTTTAATTAAATTAGATTGATTACATACGAAAAACAATACGCGTGTACAACCGTGCAGTGCACTGCAATTAGGAAATTTTTCATGAGATTTTCTTAATTTTTCTACAGGTGACAAAACCGAGTTATAGGAAAAAGGGAATGGGAAAGGTTTTTGTCGAGTATCATAAAGTCTAACTAAAATACCTACCTATAGAGAATTCCGATAAACCTTTTTTTAATAAAAGTATATTTTACTACGTACATTCATTTAAAGAGTTCATTGACGCGTGCTCTCGGCGAGGCCACGGTGTAAAAAGGAATGTATTGATGCGAATGGAATAAATAGTCGCATCGCTCGCCCGTAAAACCAATACTTCCATTACAATGGCCGTCTGGACAAAAGGAACCGCACTACCCAACTACCACATACTGACCATACTACCCACTGATTTCACTTAAAAGGGACGGACTCAATGTATGTGCCTTCATATTTAAATATTAATTTGTACTCATTTTCAATGTATGTGCCTTCATATTTAAATATTAATTTGTACTCATTTTATTATACGCTCAAGTAACCTTTTACATACGGTGTAAAAGGTCAAGTTCCTCTTATGAACTAATAGTTAATAATCCAAAGTTATATTATTTCTATATTAAAATGTCTTTTGAATGCTTTCAAATATAAATTATTTATTGATTATATATATTATATATATATATATATATATAAATTACAAATAATACAAAACAAAATGAACCTCTGTTTGTCCAACTGGGAAGGATTCCCGTTTCAGGATAGCCAAATTGTGTATTTAGTACATAATATTCTTACAATGGAATGGCGATGCTGTCAAAACAAATTTTGAGAACATTTTTTATTGCATTCGAAGTGACAGGATGGGTTTTTTATCCTTGAAAGAATCGCAAAGATGTAATTTATTACCAGGGTTAATTTGAATAACATTAGTAATTGCATTCAGAACAAATCAATGTTATCTTTCGGTACATCACAAGTCTGAGATTCTTTCCAGGGCATTTTGGAGAACATTTAAATTGTATAGTTAGTATTTCCACATTTATAAATATTACTTAACACAATTAATATCTACAAGAACCTATGCTCTGAGACTATCAGTGCAGAGGTTATAGTACAGAATTTGAAAAAAAACTCATTCAGACATATTTTATTATTTAATAAAGACAATATAATTTATGTCAACATATAATTGCAATGACAAAAGTAGATTAAAAAAAAGAAAACACATAGCTCTTTTTCTTTGCGTTTAAATATTTACGATAGATGCTCCCGTATAATTTGAAATAGTTCTTAAAGTCTATAATTTTTCAAACACCCTGTCAAGGTTTGCTAATTTTTTCAAATTTAGATTTTTTTATATACGAAATGTAAAGTTTCCCAGTTTACCCAGTTTCTTATACCACCTCAAAGTTTTTCGACGACATGGGTAGTACGCAAGCATTTGGTCATGAAAATCTACGCCGCTCATGTGTTTGTTGTATTCAATAATCATTTTTGGCTTACTAACCTCCTTTCCTCGACGATTGGTAGTTTTCGTCAATTGCCCATCGAATTCGGAAGATATCGTCACAATTTCACGTCGATCCTTCCATTTTGTGACGAATATCCCTTTATTTGTATACATGCTGGTAGACTCTCCGGTTTTTAATTTTTTTTTTCATTAACTTCCTTCGGTGTGTCCTTCCGGTTTGATCTGAGGGTCCCAGTAACAAATGTTTTGTTTTCTAATAAATGCTCCGTCAATGGAACGCTATTATAGAAATTGTCCATGTATAAACTGTGCCCGACTCCAGTCTTTCCTTCCATCAATTTCTTCACCACTTTGTTGGTGTGGTCTTTACCACCGAGTTCGATGTCTGCTGCACCACCATAAACAATTATTTTTAGGGCCAATCCATTTGACTGACCCAACATATACAGTTTTATGCCATATTTCACTTTTTTCCCTTTCATGTATTGACGGATCAATAGTCTCCCTCTCCAGAGCACCAGCGATTCATCGATGGAAAGATTTTTACTAGGAGTATATATAATCTCCATCCTATCATTGAAAAAATCGATGAGTGGCTGAATTTTTCCTAAACTTGTTGATTCTTCCTCATTACTATTGAAGTGAAGCACTCTAAGGATAAGTAGAAACCTATCTCGAGCCATGTATTGAGAAAATGTCGGCAGGTTGAATAAATGATTTTTCTTCCAATAGTCGTTTAGGCGATTCATCCTAATTGTTCCCATGTGGAAAATAAGCCCTAAAAACTTCCTGAATTCCTCGATTGTTAGGTCTCTCCACCTTGTGATCCGGCTTTTATCACCTTTCGACTTTGATAACACCTCTACCGCATAATCGTTTGTTTGTTTGATGACCATCTCACACAAGTCATCGTTGGCGATGGCATTGAAAAAGTTGATCGGTTCTCTTCCAGCTTCCATAAAATTTATGCCAGATACACCGGTAAATGGGATATGATGTGATGGTTTGGGTGAATTTGACCACTGTCTTGGCTCGGACATTGATGGTTGGTTTGGAGGCAGTGGTGATGCTTCCGGCACTGGCTGGATAATGTCATCTTCATCCGATTCATCGTTATCCATGTCTTCCAAGTCATCTTTATCCGATTCGGGGAAGATCTCTAAGTCGCTTCCCGAATCGTCAAAATCATTATCGGTGTCGCTAAAGTCGTCATCTAGCCTAGCTCTTTTGGATGTTGATGGCTGATCCATATTTCAAGGTATGTATAACACAAAAAATATCAAAAGTCCAACACAAAAATAATAATAAAAACACTTTATAGTAAATGAATTCAATATAAATTACTTGTAGTCTAAAACACAAAATTTTATTCAAAAGTCCGAACAAACAAAAAATAATAACGAAAAGTCTAAAAAAAAAATACTTATAAACAAGGAGACACTTTGTATAAAGTCAATAACAATCATAATTATCGCACACACATATAATTCGTTGTAGTTGTGTGAAACGTATAGAAAAAGTGGCGTGTAAACTCGCCACAACGGTACTACGGTAGAAAAAAAACAATAGCGACCGACCCGCGCAACATATAGATGTATACTGAAGTTATCCTACATGCTAAGGGTATTATATACACAATCCGTTTGCGCTAACGTTTTTTTTATTATCATTTCTCTTGTTATAAGATGACCGTACCTTGTACGGGCAGCGCATCCCGCGAACTTTGTATCGCCCGTACCTGCTACGTGCTCAGCACTGGACGTGTTAAGTGTCAATAGCGTTTTTTAATACATTTTCACTTCAGGTAGAGTAAATGTTTTTTAGATGTGATAAGTATGTCAATTAAATATGAACGGGGATAGGATAGAATTAACTCAGTCGCAGAGCAAATCCCCGGCAAGGCTGAGAACCTGGGTTCAATTCCCAGATGCGATCGAAGTTTTGAATATTTTGGAGTTTTTCATATTTCGTTTGAGAGTTGTTAATACAGGTATTACTCAGTAAATTTATACAAAAATAAAAATATTTTTCATGCTACAATAAGGCATTAAACGGCCAACATCCTATGCAAGTAAAATAAAGAGAAAAAAGTTTTTTTACCTGTTTAAATACGTACTTTGTAAGTATTTTTGTTAAATAAATATAATTTTTAAACTTCTTTTTAATAATAATAATATATGGCTGATTTATTTAGTGCCGTTTTTGTGAAAAATCACTTCAAAAGCGCTTATTAATTACAAATTCGATTCGTGGCGTAATTTAAATTTAAATGTAATAAATAACTTCATACCACTATTTAAGCGCCAGAACCGATCAATTCACAACCAACGGTTTCTTTGTTAGGACAAAACAAGGTGATTATCATGTTTTATCCTGACGAAAAAACAATTGGTTTTGAAACAAATCGAATATTTTGATTAAATATTGGTATATACAAAGTTATATTTATTTTTTAAAGGTCATTACATTCCCGAAAAGCTCTTCTTATAACAAGTCGTAATCGGCTGATTAAACACACCTGCAATAACACAAAGTGGATGCGCAAAAACCACAATATGAGGAACTTCCGATGTTATAATGATTTGCTGTTATTCCTATCGTCAAACTTTTATTAGTTTCATATAAAGTGGTAAATACAGTTTACGAGAAAAAACTCACCGGTAAGTGATTTTAAAAAATTAAGCTATAAAACTTCCTTTGAAAATTTAATTTCTTTTATTTGTTATATTAAAATCTGAAAGAGTCTTTCATCGGCTTTCAAAAACAGTATTTTATTTAGGGATACGTTCAGAAATATCAAATATCTGAAATTGAAGGTCACACGGGAATATTTGAAATTGAAGGTCACACGGGAATATTTGAAATTGAAGGTCAAACGGGAATATTTGATAACATGTTTTTATGTCTAGTCCAGAGGGGTTAACTCTATGTTTTCCACTTAACATTATTGTTATAAAACTAGTTGTTCTTCTAACTAACTTGAACATATTTTATTTCTGTCGAAAGATTCGCCGCATTTGTGTTGACCTAACCTAGACCCCTTTCGAGGATTTCTCAGCGGGACACCCACAGTCCACATAGACTGTATAAAATTTTAATATTAGTATTTATTTAAAATTGTTTGATAAAATTATTAATTTGTATTTATCATCTCTCACCCCTTTGAGTTTTTACTGCGCGTTTCTTGTTCCCCCCAGCCCCATTCCATCGCCGCGCCGGCCTTTAAGCCCAGGTGACTGCGAATTGAATTGGCCGGCATCAGTTGATTAGCGATGGTATCGGACTCCCAGCAGGCTGTGTACTGTGAGCTGGAAGCTGTAGGTTCCTGGCCGGGGCCGTAAGACTATTATATAGACCAACTCGATAAAATACTAATTGAATCCTCCATCATTATTGAATTCAAAGGAACGAGAATGCTTTCTTTGGGCTTTTATTATTTAAATGTCAATTTTTCAACGGAAGACTTTTCTAACGTTTAATTTACGAAAATTTTATGAAATTACCGTGGAAAAAAAACTAATCTAATCATTGTTGCCTACCAATTCGAAGAACGCGCATTCTATTTGATTATTTTGTGATATTCAACAATTTATTATTTTAAAATAATATTTGGTGATGTATCCGACACGTTCAACAATGGTAGATACTTTCAATATCGCCCCAGTGAAAGATCACCATTCAGAATCTAAACGTTGCTTGAAATGGTCTTTGCTATGTTTAATGACAAAATCTGAATAACAAGTTACTTCCCCACCTTCTTCTTGCCATCTTCCCATTCCATCTCCTTCCCCTTCACACTACCTCCAGCCTCACAACATATTCCTATTGAAGACGCCATAGTTTCTCTTGTTTCAGACGGTTGGGAGCTGTTAGTACCTTTGTGCGATACTCTACGATTCAGATTCAGATACGTTCATTTAAAAAGAGTAAAAAATGGGGCCACATGTTTTCGAAGAGGTATAATGTGCAATACCACTTACGAACCATCCTCTTCACTTTTTCTTTTCCTCTTCATTCCCGTCAGCCTCACAATATACCCAATTAGAAACGCCATAGACGCCTGTGCTGTTTTCCCATATAAAGTACCTACACATCGCAGTACATCAACAGTTATTGTCTAGTGAGACGAATAACTTACGTAATAAACGCCCGTGTTGCCTGAAATCAAATAAAATAAAAAAATAGCATTACATTATAAAAAATGTATAAGTAACGAATTTTTGTTGAAATCAAGAAGACTTGGGATCGCAGCTCTTTCCAGGCGAATTCAAAAATCTAATGAAATGATTAAGGTCGCCGGCTCTTGTTTGAAAATCGTGTAACAGAACAAATTTCTTCGTAATATTTAAATTGCTACCCGAAAGTATATTCCTTTTATTTTTCGCTGTCTTTTTTTATTCCGTCTAGTGCGGGTGGTTAAAATATATATTCTTGACCTTGACCTTTAGAGCACTGTCAGATTTCTCAGTAGAAAATAAACTAGATTTGAATACAAAATATTATCCATGTGACCTTTGCCAGTTCCCGAAGGCCCACTGTATTTCAGTACAGTATTTAAGGGTACAACGTCGTCCGACAGAATTATATTAAATAATTGTTATCTTTGTGTCGGCTTTAAACTGTACAAGGAAGCACCACTATAAACTATGAAGTTCAGGGGAAATTAATAGATTTTTTCGAATAGTTTAATATTGTAATGATGGCCATTGGCTATGTTTAGTGGAATCTTTAGTAGCAAGCCAGAGAAACAAATATTGCTTAATGTTTCAGTAAAGCATTTATTCTGTTTTTTTTTTCAAATACAAATTTATGGAACTTAGGCAATGTTTGTACATTAAATATGAATTTAATGGTGAGAATGGACAGTGATAGAATTTTGTAAACGGGTATAATCTTAGGATTAAATAATCTATTCAAGTAAATGTAAAGTTCCCGTAAATTGGAATCTTAGGATTAAATAATCTATTCAAGAGCCCATTCCGTTAGGGCGTTGAAAATGAATAGAAACAAATCAAAAGTAATACATAAAATAAAATTTGCCCCCGGAACTCTATACCTAACTTATTTATGTCCGAAAACCGCATTCGGAGAAGGCTACTGACCTTCATAAACCTCCAATTTTAATTAATATATAATGTAAATTTTTTTGAATTAAATATTAAGTGTTATTTTTCTGAAATATTTTTAGTTTTATTTTAAATACTTTTAGTATTAAAACTAAACCGTTCACATTCAAAATTGTTCCGGAAATCTTACGTGTAACGCACGCACATTATCAATAATTTGTCTTTCCCTATTGAATTCAGATTCATCGGAACAATCGTCGAAATCATTCGTTAGTTTTTAGGGATTTTAAGGGAATTGTTAGTTATTTGATTCCAAGATTTACCTCAATCTTAGATTAGAGTCCTTATTGACGATTTTATTATAAAAACTAACTAAGTGTCAATCTGACAGTCAAAAGTCATTTCGTTTTCGTTTATACTATACTTTTTATACTTTTTACGACTGGCAACGTTTTGTGAATGCTTTTTTACTTTATTGGTGTATTTGTGGTATTTAATATTTTTTACGATATTTGTTAAATGATAATTATTTAAATTATTATTTTTTTTTATCGTCAAAATTTAATCGATTGAGATGATTCTCTGGATTTTTCTCAGGTACAACAAGTAAAAATAAACCGTTCACATTAGTTCCTATTCTTTTTTCAATTTCCCTAAAATTATAACTCTACCTGTAAGGCCCTTACCGGCCTTAAATTTAATATAACAAAGGAACAGTTTTTCAATGTCAACTTAATTCTACAAAAGAAAGCTAAATAATGATTGATTACGATTATTTATAACGCTTCAAATAAAATTCGTGTAATATGTATAGTATAAATTTTCATCATGAAAGTGCCATTAATTGTTACTTACTTAAACTTTTAAAAAAAATACAGTGTGTGGCAAGCCTACGCACGACGGAAGTGAAACTTTTAGTATTCTTCTCTCTCTCTTTTCATTTCATTATCTTGTTTACACACGCTTCGGTTGTAGGTACGACATCCCTACATCATATTTCACTGTTAGTATAAGCTCGCCAATATGTTAAACAATCCTATCATGCTATTACAACAACAATACTATTTTGTGAGATATTTATCCACTCTTCTTGGTTATGTTTACCTTAAGTTAATGTCATCACTGTGTGAATCAGACTCTCTTCTTCTTTGGTGATTTTCAGGGGATATTTCCTCTTGTGCCACGAATGTTTTTCTCACTTCTATCTCGTCACTACTCATTTTTGACACTAAAACTCTGTTCCAAATCGAATAAACCACAATCAATTACGTATTTCACTCGTATTACACTTACCGCGCAGTACAAGAAGCAAGCAGCTGATGCCTGGCGTGGCGTCGTTGGCTAGAGAGAGAGGAAAAGAGAGAAGAGAGAGAGAGAACGTTTGTCAGTGGCTCCCTCACCTCAGTAAGCGACTACGGTGAGAGAGCGACAGTGAACGATGAGCGGTGGTGGGGGTCCCGTACCCCCACCACAGAATGATCACGGTTTTTCGTGACGGTCATGAGTCGGTTTTACTACGGTCCTCGAAAATGCATAACGCGCGTAAAGAAATTTCACTTCAATAATGAGAAACCGCAAAACTGCTCCCAACCGTCTAGAGCCAGTGAGACTAAGGCATCTCCAATTGGAGTATGTTGTGAGGCTGAAGGTAGTGTGGAGAGGAACGACATGAGGAGAGGAAAGAAGGAAATAATAATCACACTTTGGACACTTGTGACTATTTATAAGTTCAGTGCTATTAATAAATACGAAATGGGTCCCACTCAGGAGAAGTGTGTTAAATTCCTCGGCTGGCTCATCACAACACAAGCAACATTTTCAGCTTACTGTGGTGGTAGTAGGAGATTTTAAAATATTGTCAGGTTATTCGTAACCCGGGAATGTTTGTATTTCTTTAAAAAAAAAAAATATGTGATAAATATATAAAAGTTCTATCTTAGTCCTCCTCACAAGGTGCCCTGTACGTACAGAGGCGGACTAAAGTTATTAGTTTCTTTTAATAAGGTTAATTTTAATAATTTTGTTATATTTTTAGCCAGGCTTTAATTCTAGATTTTTTATAAAGTTGTATTGCATAATAGGTGTAAATAATAATAATATTTGAATGATTTGTATGGTACCGTTTTTTTGTGAAAAATGAACTCAAGGGCGCTGTACAGATATATAATATATTTATACAATGATCTATCCTATTACTAACCATAGACTAGATAAACTATTATCAACTTATCGCTAACTGATTACATCCGCCGGTTCATCGATCACTAATACGAAACTATAAATATGTACAATGCATTTGATCAACGAACGGGATGCTGTTAATAGACATAATATATATTACAATGTGTTTACATTCTGTACAGGCAGAAAATATACTGACTGGACCATACTAACCTGGGAGGTCACGTGTAGTTTCTTTGTCCGAATGTGATTTTATAACTTGGAATGTTTAAGTCATTTTGATACGCAATCTTGTAAAGGGTTCCGTGTTTTCGAATAGTTTCAAAATTAAATTTTTGACATAATATTTGTTGTTCATTTGGTACGTCAAAATTTTCAATTGAAGACGTTCTTCAGGCACTTTAAGCATCGTCTACACGATTCCTTTTTTAATTGTATTCAGATTACGTATGTACTTAATAATAAACTTACTAATGTGGTTGTAGTTTACCAGTTTTAGGTACTATGAGATAAAAAACGAAAAATATTAAAAACATAGTTCTTTATTTTTTTTTAAACTTTGTGACGAAGCGAGATATTGAAATTCATCAATATTAAATATTATTATGAATGTGTATGAGCCTACATCATCAGTATGTAAGTATATATGAAAGTAAATATTGCGCATATTATCATATAATTCTTCAGACTATCAACAGACTTGTAACTTAATAAATAATTAATAGGCTCTAAAATTAAAATATTTCATCAGAATAGTCAAATCATTTATAGTAATTTTTTCTTATTTGTGACCCATCGGAAATTAAATAACGTAAGGAACCTTTGTACGTCAGCGTATAAAATATACTCATTATATTTGAAGGTTAATCTGCCCCATTTTCGTCAAGTTAAAATGAGTATCACTATATAATGGTTTTGACTTCATTAGACTTTTTTACTAATTTGCTTTGAGCACGCATGTCATCAAATTACACAATAATTCAATGGGCACGAAGCAACGCTGACGTTATTTTAATTAAAAATGAAATAATGACTTATTTAAAATAGTAACGGGTCAGAGTGAATGGCAGGTTGTCATTTCCCGTGAGTTGTGTGAAGGTTAAACCTTCTTTAAAAATCCAATCTTGGGGTAGTTGAGGTCGCGTGACTCCCGGCGCCTGTTTAACAGCCATTTTCTACTATAACATGCTTATTACTTCGACTCCGACAATATCTCGTATTTAACCGCGAGGAGTACCTACACAGCGAGTACCCAATACCCTGTTCAGGTTACACCAGGGATGTATTAACTCCATTTCTGCTGAGGGGCAACCTCATGAAGTTCATACAGTTCATAAATCCGAAAAGGAATGCTAACAAAAAAAACAAATTTGAAACGTTGAATGAATTATAAAGTGTATAATACATAGTAATAACAACCAGTTAATAGCCGAGTGTGCAATGCGCCGATTTCCACCCAAGCGTCATGCCCTTAATTTTGGGGACCAATGTTATAAATGCATTTGCAAAATTTAAGAAACGCTCAGTAATGAAAAATGTATGTTGGTGTTTTGTAGTAACAAAAGTTGAATCATTTTTTTAAATTCTACATTAGATAGGCTCTTATTTCATAATTCTAAACCATCTGACATTGGTTTTCACAGCAGTAAAATAAATTATGTTTTAAAGTTCTTTCTAGTACCTAAATCAAATTACCAAAAACTGACGTGGGCACTTTTTGCATTAACTTT